>NW_021604589.1:3697443-3777995 GCF_004785775.1 Grammomys surdaster | reverse complement strand
TTCTTTCTTTCTTTCTTTCTTTCTTTCTTTCTTTCTTTCTTTCTTTCATTTCTTTTTGTTTTGTGTTTTGTTTTTGAGAGACATGTTTAGCTTCTTCCTTTTATTGAAAACATTTCTTTTTTCACATAACATATTCTGATTATGTTTTTCCTCCCTCTGTCCCCCACAGTTTCTCCCCACTTTTCTTCCCATCTCTAAATAAAAAAAAACAGGCTACTAAGTGATAATAATAAAATATAATAAGATAATACAAAAAGTGGTACATTTAAAACAAACAAGTAGAAGGAAAGGAGCTCAAGAAAAAGGTACAATAAACAAAGAGATGCACTTGTTTGCATACTCAGCAATCCAATAAAAACAATACCTTGGGTGAAAAATGAAAAAATGTATTCCAAGAAAAGGGGTCCAAGAAAGAAGCTGGTGTAGCCATTTTAATTTATGGAAAAATAAATTTCAAATCAAAACTAATCAGAAGAGATAGGGAAGACTATTAAATATTCATTGAAGGAGAAAACTCCCCAAAGAAGATATTTCAATTCTTAGCATCTATGCAACAAACACAAAGACACCCAAGTTCATAAAAGAAACATGACTACAGCTTAAATCATATATTCACACTAATACTCTGAGAGTTGATGACTTCAATACTATACTCTCACCAAAAGACAGATCATTCAGACAGGATTAAACAGAGAAATAATGGAGCTAACAGTTGTTATGAGTCAAATGATACTAACAGATATTTACAGAACATTTCACCGAAACACAAAGGATAAATCTTCCTCTTAGAACCTCATGGAGCTTTCTCGACCACATTCTCAAACTGGACATCTCAACACAAGCAAGAAAATTGCAATAATATCTTGCATCTC
Source organism: Grammomys surdaster (assembly GCF_004785775.1). Lineage (NCBI taxonomy): Eukaryota > Metazoa > Chordata > Mammalia > Rodentia > Muridae > Grammomys > Grammomys surdaster. The sequence continues at coordinate 3,777,123 of NW_021604589.1, read as the reverse complement.
ATCAGACCACTGTGAATTAAAGTTGAATCTCAACAACAACAGCAACAACAGAAAGCATATAAACTCATAGAAAGTGAACAACTTCCTGCTGAATGAAAAAAGAGGAATAGGTCAAGTCAGAAATTAAGAAATTAATGCTTTTCTAGAATTGAATGAAAGTGAGACTAAAACATACCCACACTCATAGATGCAGTGAAGGCAGTTCTAAGAGGGAGTTAATATCACTGAGAGCCTACATAAGACAATTGAAATGATCTCATACTAGTAACTTAATATATAACAAAAAGAAGAAAACACTTCCAAAAGGAATGTATGGCAAGAAATAATCAAACTCTGGGCTGAATCAGTAAAATAGAAACAGACAAGCAAAATCAATAAAAAGAATCAATGAAAGACATTGTGGTTCTTTGTGGAAATCAACATGATTGACAAACTTGTATCCAAACTAACTAAAAGGCAGAGAGTGGATCTAAATTAAAAAAATTAGAGATGAAAAGGAGAAATAATGGTTGGGTGTAAGTATCTGCTTTGGTGTCAGTCAGCTGCTTGTTGGGCCTCTCAGAGGACAGTCATACTTGTCTCCTGCCTGCACCATAGCATCAGTAATACTATTAGGCTTTGGAGCCTCCCCTTGAACTAGGTCCCAAGTTTGACCTGTCACTGGACTGCAATTTCCTCAGTCTCTTCTCCATTTTTGTTCCTGCAGTTCTTTTAGACAGGAACAATTTTGGGTCAGAGTTTTTGACTATGGGATGGCAACTCCATTCCTCCACTTGATGCCCTGTCTTCCTACTGGAGGTAGACTCTAAGAGTTACCTTCCACCACTGTTGGGCATTTCATCTAAGGTCTTTCCCTTTGAGTTATGAAAGTCTTTTGCCTCCAAGGTCTCTGGTACTTTCTAGCAGACCCCCCCCAAACTCCCACCCCTCAAGGTTACATATTTCCATTCATTTTGAGAAACACATATTTACACCCAACCATCGGACTGAAGTCAGGAACTGCTATGGTTGAATTAGGGAAAGGCTAGAAGAAGCTGAGGAGGAGGGCAATCTCATAGAAAGACCAGCAGTCTGAACTAACATGGACGCCTGAGATCTCTCAGACACTGAGACACCAACCAGGCAGCATACACGAGCTGGTCCAAGGTCCCCCAATGCATATACAGCAGAGGACTGCCTGATCTTGCCTCAGTAGGAGAAGATATGCCTAACCCTTAAGAAACTTGAGGTCACAGGGAATAGGGAGGCCTGATGGGGAAGAGGCATCCTCTTTAAGACAGGGAGGAGGAGGAATAGGATGAGAAACTGTGGGAGGGCAGACTTGGAGGGGGTAATGATTGGACTATAAAAAATATAAGAGATGAGAAATAATAACAAACACCAAAGAAAAGCAAAGAATCATGAGGACATGATTTATAAAGCTATACTCTTCCAACTTCCAAATTTAAAGAATTGGATAATTTTCTCCATGTATGCTACTTACCAAAGTTAACTCAAGATCAGACAAGCAATTTAAACGTACCTATAAACTCTAGTGAAACAGACGCAGTCATTAAAAGTCTCCCAACCAAAACCAAATAAACAAACAAACAAACAACAAAAACAAAAAAATCCCTGGGCCAGATGGTTTTAGCACAGTATTTGTCCAGACTTTCAGAGTTAACACCAATATTCAAATTATCCCACAAAATAGAAACAGAAGGAATATGACCCAACTTGTTTTATAAGGCCACAGTTACCTTGATACGTAAACACAAAATGACCCAACGAACAAAGATAATTACAGACCAATTTCCTTTATGAACATAGATGCAAATTCTCAATAAAATACTTGGGAATTGATTCCAAAAACACATCAAAAAGATTATCTACCATGATCAAGTAGGCTTCATCCCAGAGAGGCATGGGTGGTTCCATACATGAAAATCAATAAATGTAATCCACCATTTAGACAAACTGAAAGAAACACACATACACACACACACACACACACACACACACACACACACACTGATCTCATTAGATGCTGAAAAAGCCTTTGACAGAATCCAACACCCCATCATGATAAAAGTCTTAGAAATATCAGGGATACAAGGCACGTACCTTAACACAATAAAGGCAATATACAGCAAGATAATAGCCAATATCAAATTAAATGGAGAGAAGCTTAAAGCAACTCCATTAAAATCAGGAACAAGGCAAACCTTTGGACTTTCTCCATATCTATTCAGTATCATTCTTGAAGTTTTAGGTAGAGCAATAAGAAGGCTATAGGAGGTCAAGGGAATGCAGATTGGGAAGGAAGAAGTCAGAGTATGTTTATTTATAGACATTATGATAATTTGTCTATACATAAGAGATCCTAAATATTCCACTAGGAAACTCCTATAGATGATAAACAATTTCAGAAATACAGCAGGATATAAAATGTACTCACATAGATTAGTAGCCCTCCAATATTCAAATGACAAATGGACTGATGAAGAAACTAGAGAAATAATAGCTTTCTGAATAACATAAAATAACATACAATATCTTGGTGTAACTCTAACTAAGCAAGTAAAATACCTATATAAAAAGAGCTTCATGTCTTTGAAGAAAGAAATTGAGGAAAATATCAAAAGATGGAAAGATCTTTCATGCTCATGGATCAGTAGTATTAATGTGGTAAAAATGGCCACCTGACCAAAAGCAATCTACAGATTCAGTGCAACCCCCATCAAATAATGTGCATAAATATATTTAATTGATCATTTTGGGTGGTGTGGATATGAACAGTTGATTGTGTATGTTGTACACATGGGAGTGTATGATGGTATATGTTTCTGTATTTTATACATTTGAGTATACAATGTACTGGATCTTATGTCTAACCTTCATTTGAGCCTACTTGGGCTTCATATACTCCATTTGGTGTTAGTAAATTCCACTGGCTTCACAGGATATGCTTCTCCACAAGGATTGTGTTCTGATGATAAAGCGGAGTCAAATTATTCAATTATGATGTGACCTTCAATGGTAGACAATTTTATCTCCCTGAGCATGATAGTACACTCCACTCGAACCTCAAATCAAGCCAAAAATGCATCTTCTGTTTTCTTTGTACAATTAGTTATGGGTTGGTAACTATAGACAGATCAGAATCACTGAGAGACACTGGAAACTGATGAAAGAATCAGATTGCTTCTCTAGTTATGGTTCATTGTCTTGAGAATAAAGGATAAAGGAAGTCAAATTCTTATTGTGGTAAGTTGCTCATGAGATGTACTTCATGAGTGGCAGCTGAACCACTTTCAACTACTATTATCTTCAACTGTTTAGTACTTGACCCATACCAAATTAAGTGCTTCTGGTATTTTGTTTCTAGCATTAGGTTGTGACTTTGATCTATGAGATTCTGTCTAGTGTCATTCTTTTGTCAAAAAACCTATATGTCTCAAACTGCATCCAATCTTGCTGCTTGCTGAGCCTTAACACATGATGGTGGAAAGATATAAGTCCAGAAGCAATGGTCTATCACTACCTAATTGAGTTACTCTCAGCAAATTATTTTAACTCTTTATACGTCTTGTTTTACTATATAAAATGCAAATGTTTTGCCCTCTCATAATTGTTGTGGATATTCAGTTATAGTATTTGTAAAAATGTTTATTATGTTATATGCTACTTAAAATTTAACTTTTTCCTATGTAGACTGGGCATCCTCGATATAAGTTTCATGACAATGCATGACCTGGTCATTTGTTATTGCTCTTTAATCGGAGGAGATGTATGTGTCACAAAATAGAGAGCCAGTAATTAGAAGCTTTCAGATCTGAATTTTCTGAAAAGTAGGTAGTATACACAGATACTTTTGCAAGCAGTGATATAAATGGTACCTAAGTTGAAAAGATGACTGACATGCATGCATCACCTACAGACTCTTTTGAGAATTATTCAGTATTGTTTTTTTTACTTACCCTTTATCTTCATGGTCTTGTAATCCATTTGTGGCTATTAAGGAAACACAAATCAACATTAACATTTGTTCAAAAAAGAGCTCAAAAATCTGTTTCCAAGGCAAATGGGATGCATTCCAAAGCCAACTGGCATTTCTGATTTGTGTTACTCATGCCATTTCTCAAAGATGCCCAGGGATAATTAAAAGTCAGAGGGGAAAATCTGATTCTTTTTGGTTAAGGCATAGTGGCTGTAGTAAGAAAAGAACATTACCATTTTTAAAGGAGGAAGAGGAGAGACGTACTTGATTAAATCTAAGGCAAACAATCAATTCTAAGCATATGCTGTGGTCACTTTATCCATTAGCTGCTGGACAAGAGTGCCATTTGGAGCTGCCTTTTCAAGGCATTGGCACCAGGCCATTCCTGAAGCACACAGTCATTATGGAGACATTTAATTAGTGCATTTTGCATGATTGCCTATGGACACAGGAGGAGCAATATGCCATTTGGCCCTTTTTAGGGTCTGTTGATGGCTAAAGAGGAGGCTAGCCTGCAGAGCCATTCTAAGTCCTATGAGGTTAGGAACTCTCTAATGCTTCTATTTTTAATATCTTTCATTCATTGAAGGAGATCTGGAATGTGTTGGACACTCAGTAAAATATCTGCTGAGTGAATAAATAGATTTCAAGGTCATCAATTTTTAAAAACGTCTAGAAACCTGATGGCTTCAGTAGTTCAGTTCAGCAAATGGCAGAACCATTATTTAAGTGCAAAACTTTTCAGTTTTAGAGTTCATGTTTACTAGAGTCTGTTGCAAAATTGACATGAGAAATTAATGCCATGACTTTCGAGATTGGAACAGCCTCACATTGTCTGATTTGTGTACTCATCTCTCAGGCCTCACTGGGGCTATTACCCATTACTTTTCTTCTTCCTAAAGAGGGATACACAAAGGTGCCCTTTACACTCTTACTAGCAAAATAAAACTGGATCATTTCCTGTGGACAAAAGTATTCTTCTTTTCTTTAGTTTCACATATTGGATGTATTCTGGCTCTGCCTTCAAACATTCAAGTTGAGTCTTGGGAGCTCAAAAGACTATAGTTTAAATCAAAAGTGGAATCTGGCTCTAAAATCCCATTTTGTTTTACCTTTATGTTGTTATGTACTATGTTGCCCTTAAGCAACCTTCAGTTGAATATTTTTAATACAGTAATAGAACTAACAACAGTGATTAGTTTAAGTAAACACGATAGTGTCCTCTTAAACCATGGAGAGCAACAGAGTAAAATCAATACCAGGGAGGATGCTGCGGTGAAAATCAGACAAAATCTTTGATTTTCCAGTTGAAAATGGTAATGCTAGTTAGTCTTTCTTTGACATTTAATCACTTTGCACCATGCCCTTCTAGCCTTTCCTTCCTCTGTTTTGCTTTCTTCACATCTTCAGTGGCTCAGTCGCTGCTTTTGTTCTAATGGAGCATCATCAATTTAACTGAATTGAGTGTAGTTCCTGGCCCACCCTAAGAAGATTTCATTGTTTTTATTTTTATGGGGTTTATTTTTTTTGCCTTAAAACATACTATTGTCTGAAAATAATACTTAATCTTCACTACTTTTTCTTCTGGGAGACTTCTCCTTGTCCCTGATATGTTTCTTTAAGTTTTTCTTTCTTGAAGTGCTAATGCAATTGCTTTTATTTGTCTGAAAATCATTGCTTTCTTAGTCATGTAAAAGAACTTGGTATACACATAACCCTAAGTCAAAAGCTATGATCCTTCAGTATATTGAGTAAGTATTTTGGTTTTACTATTTTTGTCCTGGTAGTATTGCAGAGAATTCATCTCTCCAGTTATTGCAGTTTTTTCTTAATTTCTTTTATTTTTCATTTTTTTTACTTATTCACCTTACATCCTGCTCACTGCTCCTCTAGCTGTCACCTCCTCCCACAATCCTTCCTCTCTAACCCCTCTCCTTCTCCTATGAGTAGGTGGGCCACATCCTGGCAATTCAAGTCTCTGTGAGGCCAGGCACATCCTCTCCCACTGAAGCCAGACAAGGCAGCCCAGCTAGAAGAGCGTATCCCATAGGCAGGCAACAGCTTTTGGGATAGCCCCTACTCCAGTTGTTCAGGACCCCATATAAAAATCAAGATGCATATCTGCTACATAGGAGTGGGGAGGTCTAGGTTCAGCCCGTGTATGTTCTTCGGTTGGTAGTTCAGTCTCTGAGAGTCCCAAGGAACCAGGTTAGTTGACTCTGTTGGTCTTCCTGTGGAGTTCCTATTCCCTCTGGGGCCCACAGTCTTTCCTCCTAGTCTTCCATAAAAGCCCTCAAGCTTCATCCACTGTTTGACTGTGGGTGTCTGTATCTTTCTGAGTCAGCTGTTGGGTGGAGTCTCTCAGAGGTCTCAGATCTGCAAGCATAACAGAATATCATTAACAGTTTTAGGGATTGGGTCTTGCTTATGGGGTGAGTCTCAAGTTGGGCCAGTTATTGGTTGGCCATTCCCTCAGTCTCTGCTCCATCCCCTGTACCTGCATTTCTTGTAGAAAGGATAAATTTGGGGTTGAAAGTTTTGTGGGTGGATTGTTATCTCTAATGCTTCACTGGAGTTCCTCTCTGGCTATAGGAGGAGGCTTCTTCAGGTTTCATATTCCCAATGTAGTAAGTCACAGCTAAGATCATTTCTATTGATTCCTCAGAGTCTTCCTTACCCCAGGTAAACAGAGAATTCTCAACATAGGAATCTCTAATAGCCAAGAAGGACTTAAATAAATGTTCAGGGTCCTTAGTCATCAGGGAAATGTAAATTAAAACATCTCTGAGTTTCATTTTACACCCATCAGAATGGCTAAGATCAAAAACTCAAGAGGGAGCACATGTTGGCAAAAAAGGAGCAAGCGGAGTCCTTCTTTACTGGTAAGAGTTCAAACTTGTACAACTACTTTGGAAATCAATTTGGTGGTTTTTCAGAAAACTAAGAATAGTTCTACTGTAAGACCCAGTGCTATACCACTCCTGGGCATATAACCAAAAGACGTTCCAACATTCCACAAAGACACTTGTTCAACTATATACGTAGCAACATTATTTGTAATAGCCAGAAACTAGAAACAACCTATATGTCCCTCAAGTGAAGAATGGATAAAGAAAATGTGATACATCTACACAACGGAATACTATTCATCTATTAAAAACCAAGACATCATGCATTTTGCAGGCAAATGGATAGAACTTGAGAATATCATCTGAATGAGGTAACCCATTCTCAAAAGACATGCATCGTATGTTCTCACTTATAAGTGGATATTAGCCATAAAATGTAGGTATCATGTTACACTCCACAGACCCAAGGAAGCTAAATAAAAAAGGCCCAAATAAGGAAGCTTGAATTTCACTTAGGCGAGGGAATAAAATAATCATAAGAGGGAAATGGAGGGAGGGAACTTAGATGAAGGACGGACGGATGGAGAGGGGAATTTGGGGTTCACGATTAGGTGTGGGAAAGGACAAGGACATATGACTAAATGGTCATGAAAATGAATGGAAATCTGCAACTGACAGGGGTGAGGAGGTAGGAGGCATCTCCAGGAAGATGCATAGTTGAGGGGTTTTTTTTATTATTTTTTTTTTTACAGTCCAGTTGCTGTCCCTCTCCTGGTCCACTCTCCCATAGTTCTTCATTGTTTCTAATTGTTTCTTTGTGACTGGGTTTTTCTGTGTAGCCCTGGCAGTCCTGGAATTTGTTCTGTAGACCACACAGTCACCAAACTTATAAATCTACCTGCCTCTGCCTCCTGGGTGCTGGGATTAAAGGTATGAGCCACGACTGAACAGCTGACCTCAAGGTTTTGTAAATGTGACAGTATTTCATTCATACTGAATCTCACTGAAATCTCTAATTCTGATGACTCAAACTTTTCATCAATCCAGAAAAATTTAGTCATTATGTCTTTAGAAACTGCCTCCTCTGAATTTTTATTTTCTTTGAAAACTCTAAAATGTGTGAGATAGCCAGTCCCCTTCTATTTTTGATGTATCCAGATATCTCTTTTATAACATCAAATACTTCGTTTCTGTTTCTTGTTTTCTTAGTAAGATTTTGTCTATTCTAGTTCAATAACTGTCTCATTTGTCATTTCTAATATGATATTCAGACATATCTAATATGGTTCACTAGCTTCTAAAACTTAATTATTACACATTTCATTTATAGCTATTATATTTGACTGTGCTTTAGATAAATTATTTCTTACTTGTCACTTCTCTTTGTAATTACTAAACAGATTTAATACATTTATTTGAACTCTGGAAATTCTATTATTTGATGTATTTTACTCTCTTAGTCTTTGCTTCTCCTGGCCTATACTTATGAGTCTCCTGCTACGTATTCTGTGATTTTTATTGGCAGATCATCTTTACAATATCTTTAGTTGAAGGGAAACAAATGATGCACTATGTGTTGAAGTTTGTTTCCCCTAAGTGAAGTATTATTCCTTGCACAGATATTCTTGAGTTTACCAACTTTAAAGAATTTTAAATAAATTTGGCTTGAATTATTTTGATTGTGGACTTACTATTCATTAGTATAATAAACACCTATATTTTTCTACTAGAAAAATTCTATAACTTTTTACTGTATTAAATATCTAGTTTCAGATAAGCATGTCTTCTAGCTGTCTGTATTTTTTTTTACAACACTGCATGGGTCATCACATAAATAGACCTTCACTTTTCTTGGGTTCTAGGCTGCTTCTTTCATTCTCTCATCTCCCCAAGGTGTCACTAAAACTTCAGTCATAGGTCTGTGAAATCAAAAGCTACTCCAAGGCACTGTGCTTTTAGCACTTGAGTTTTACTATGAAATAATGCTTTTTTGTTTTAAGGCTCTGAGAATTTCCCTTACCTCATGGCCATTTCATCTTTTTTGTGTTTTTTACAATATATATATATATATATGTATATGTATATGTATATGTATATGTATATGTATATGTATATGTATATGATGTATATGTATATTCCATAAATTTGAGACATTTTATAGTAAGAATCTTTGCAGTCCATCTAATCTTTATTGTGCAACTAAAAAGCTGACACTTTCATCAAAGACTATTGCTCAATAAACCATGCTTTCTTCCATTTGATACTACTTCCTTCTTTCCTGAAACTTGTTAAGATATATACAACTAGTAAAATGCAGAAAAATGGAGGCCGTATGACTCCATGGGTTAGATCAGGAGAACTCTTATATCATCATCTCTCTAAAGTCACTTTTCTGTGCTCACTGTGGGGATCCATTTTTTTTTCAGAAATCAGTCAGTTATAGAGGTGTAAGAAGCTAAGCTTCAGGGAAAGAACATGCATGTGATTCCTAACTGTCCAATCTGTGCTCCTACTCAGTAGCTTACAGCCAGTGTAACATTCTAATCATGTAAGCAAGCCATTATGAAAATCTAGCCCAGTTGAACCTCCAGATGACTCAAGCCTTAGCTTGTCCTAATATCAGCTGAAGTATTAAGAACAGAAGCAACAGCATAAATTAATTTGGCTGTGACAAGGAAGAACAATCTCCCAAACTCCCCCCCCAAAAAACATAACTAGCCTTCTTTCTTTTGTGTTCTTTTTAGCTGGACTGCTACCAGAGGTGCTGAACAAACTAAGGCTGGGTCTTCCCACATCAGTTAAAGCAATCAAGACAATTCCTCAATTGATGCTACTTGTGAGTGTGATTCTGAATTGTGGCAAGTTAGCATTTAAAACCAACTACAATACTACCACATGAGAAGTGTAAAGAAAAGCCGGGCGGTGGTGGCGCACGCTTTTCATCCCAGCACTTGGGAGGCAGAGGCAGGTGGATTTCTGAGTTCGAGGCCAGCCTGGTCTACAGAGTGAGTTCCAGGACAGCCAAGACTACACAAAGAAACCCTGTCTCGAAAAACCAAAAAAAAAAAAAAAAAAGTGAAGAAAGTATAGAACTGTCATGTGATTCTGTTCTAACATTCATATGGATATATTGAAAGGAATCAAATTCAGAATAACAGAATACAAAATCAAAATAAAGAATGCAATAGAGATAACCTGCATTCTCTTTATCTTAGCACTATTCATACCAGACAATTATTTAGTAAGTCTAAATGCCTGTCCTCAGATGAATGCATAAAAAAATGTGGTATATATACAGTAGATTAGAATCAACCATGAAGAGGGAAGAAATTACATTATTTTCATATAATAAATCAAATAAGAATCATCAGGTTAAAGAAAATCCACATACTCTTAAAGACAAGTATCATATGTTTTGTTTTATAAGTGTAATCTTAAAACAATGAGAAAAGAGAGAAGAGGAATAAAAGAGGGAGGGAGAGAGTGAGAAATCATCAGGGAAAGGAGAGAGAAAAAAGAGAGAATAATTGGGAATATGATCAAAATGTATCACATGCATTGTCACAATGGAACCAACTACTTTATAATTTATATAGACGTTAGTGCACACACATAAATAAGGTAGTCATTAATTCAAGGGGAACATTGGAATATTTGAAGAGTGTAAATGATGCAATTGCATTGTGCTGTTATTAAAACCTTCACATCAAACAAAGGGAGAGAAAACTGTCTTAAACTAGTATATCTAAAGACAGTTTATTACATAGCCATGCATTACTAGAACAAGGATAGACATTGTAGGACTTTTAATTAATTTGCCAATATATATTGTAATATACTGCCCCAATAATATAGGTCACCTTGATTTCCCAAAGCTCAGAAGAGGATAATTTCAAGTTTTTATTTATATATGATGTACACACATCTGTCAGACACTTTGTGTTTATGGCAGCTGCTTAGAAAATTAAAATGAATAAAAAGTAACTTTAGATATTAATTCTAAGAATATTGAGAGAAAATACAGAGACACATGATAGAACATGGTAGAAAATTTATGATATAACATCTGAACCAAGTGTCCTTATTACCATAAAAAAAGAAAAAAGAAGCACTTGACCGTTTAACAGATATATCTTTATTACAAAATTTAGAATAGTCAAACCTAGAAAATATTCACTAATTTACTAATAATATTGATACATAACAATTATATGATTAAATTAAAAATTTTGAAAATGTATGCCACAAAGGAAACACACACACACACACATACACACACACAAATTGGGCAAAGAGATACATGATAATCAAAAAATGGCCAGTATAAAATAATTCATACATATAAATCAGGGAAAAGAAACAAGTGAACTGAAAGTTTTTAATCAATAAATAGGTATTTGGAAGATAAAATACAATATGTAAATATATTATATTGGCATCCAACCACATTAGTAATCAGACAAATGCAAACTAAAAGCAGTATGTGATAGCATATAATGGTCTTCAGATTGGCAAGAATTAAAATGTCTGAAAATGCCAAGTGTTGGTAGGAATAAAAAGTAATTAGACTTTTTCCACATTATGGGAAGACTGTAAGGTTTTATCACATATTAGAATACAACATGGTAGCATGTAACAAAAGTGAAGCTGTGTAGACCCCAAGATTTAGCAATTCTTCCTCCAAACATGTACCCTAGAGAAACATTGCATAGGTACAGCAGAAGAACTGCTCAAGAACATTATGTAGCATTATTTATTGTAGAAAAATATTCCAACTAGAAGCAACCCTAAATCCCACCAGCAGTGGAACAGATAAATAAATTGTGGAATACTCATTGAATGAAGCAACAGAGTAGGAAAATGAATGAATTCTTGCTAAGTATAATAACATTATACTGACTAAATAAAGCAAAACACAGCAGAACAAAATTTATGAACACTTTACAGCAAGAGAAACTATAAGATTTCTGTGTGCACTAAAATAATAAAGTAGAGCAAGAATAATAGAAAAATATTTAGTGTAGAAATCAATATAAAAGAGAGAAGAATGGGTTAGCACTCAGGGGTTTATAGAGGCAAGGATAGTTCTGTCTTACAGATTTTCTTGTGTGTGTGTTTGTGTGTTTGTGTGTGTGTGTGTATCTGTAAGTGTGCATATGCATTTGCCACAGTGCATGTGTGGCTGCCAGGGGACAACTTGGGAAACTGGCTTACTCTTTGCACCATAAGTTCCAGAGATGAAACTCAAGTAGTCAGGCTTGCAGACAAATATTTTCAATGGCTGACACTTATTCTGAGTCAGCCCTGATTATTTTGTCCTTTGCTATCTGTGGTTATATAAATATTTGTTTTTTTAAATTCTTATATACAAGTTACACTCCAAACTACTTTTTCCATAAAGTAACATTTTTGAAAGTCAGTGAGCAATGAGTTAGTAACAGAGTTGATAATAAATAGAGAGAAAAATAAAAAGAAGTCTGACAGATAAAGCAAGCCCCCATGCCAGGAATGAGTCATGGGCACAAATGGCTTAGATTTTTTCCTATTATGAAGCTGGAGATGGGATGACTCCATCTCTTCCTTTGATTTGCACTTGCTCAGTGTTTTCACAGTATAATGATAAGGTCATAGTCCATTATTCTAATGTAATGTTTATCATGAAGCACTTCAATATACAACCAGGAAGCCTATGCACTGGATCACTTGCTGTGTTTTCATTTAGGTAATATGCCACGCTCTTTGATATTACAGAGGTGCTATGTCATATCCCTAATATGTACAATAATTGGAAGGCTAACAAGATTACTTTTGTGAAATTTCTCGAGGTAAGAAATAGAATTTAGACCAATGAATATATTAAACAATGTCCGTTTGTGATATTTCTTGGATGTCAGTAAGTTAATCTCCACATTCAATACCCTAAAATTCTACTTCCATCATATTATTTTCATCTTTGCATACATAATTCCTTAAATACCACATGTAACACTTCACCTCATTATTTTCAAAACATATACAGCACTTCACTTATTGTAAGTGCTTAGTCTATCTGTCGGCTGGCAACAATTGAATTAATGAGTTGAAAAAAATGTCGTCTGATTCTAACACCCCTTCAGCTACCAATAATTTCCAACAAAAAGCTATTATTTCAGTTTGAGTCATTTACTTAGTCTGAAATTACATTTTTAGAATTTTGTGACTCCAAGACAACTCCAGAACAGATATTTTATGGAGTGAAAGTAGATATTAGCGTCATCTGTAACAAGAATTTAAACTCTGAGAACTCTCTAAAAGAAAATTTCTGTAGGACATAGCAAAGAAAATAGTTACCTAGAAGTTAGTTTCAAATAAGATATAGGAGAGAGTACAAGGCATATGATCTTGCAACCATCCATTTTCCTGTTATTAGTTATTTTCATCTTTACAATATAGCAAAGCAGAAGCCTTCTAACATGATTAAATGCCATTGCATTGAATTTATCCTCCAATTTATTCTTTGCCTTCTTACTATCTGCATTTCTCACTTTAGCCAATAGAACAGCAATCATTTGCCATGAAACATGTCTGGAAATAGAAATTATTTCAAGTTGGGCACATTTGTGGCCTATGAATACTGAACACTAATAAGTTGATGAGTTCCAGTTCTAAAATGACTTCCAAAGTAATTTAATCCAGAAATACTCTGGACAGACTTCCAGTTGTCTGCTTGGAGCCTGGGAGAGCAGTAATTTCACATTCAGACTTCCTAGCCTTGAAGCTTATGATTCTGAATGCTGGATGTCTCTGTATATTCCATAAAACACATGGGAGAGAAGAAAACTGTATTTCTGAAAACAAGAGAACATGGGTGTAGAGTCACATCAGTCCTTGGGATTCTTGCCCAGTGGACAATGCTGGCCATTGAAGACTGCCTTCGGTTTATTAATACTGATGTTTGCAGCAGCCTATACAAATGAACATGTAGACACTATGCTTCCTTCTACACCATCATATCTACACAGCAAGTTATCTAATATTAAAGAATGGGAGCTCAAGGATACTTTTCATTTCCAATGTAACTATGTAAGGAAATACAGGACATATGTATCAGGGAGTTGCCATGTTAGTCAAGACCTGTCAGAAACTCTACTTGGAGTAGCTCAGTCTGAGAGAGAGACCTTCTATTTGATCAATAATACATTTGTGATGGTTAGTTTTTTTTTGTCAACTCAATTGGCAAGAAATTCCTAACAACAAGTAAAACATTATTTCTGGTATGCTGTAAGTGTATTTCTGGAGGAGACTGGTGTGTTGGTAGACTTTTTCCTGGATGTAAGGGGACAACATCTACTGTGCTGAGTATTAACCTGATTTGAGATATCAGAAGTCCAGCATCTCAAGTCTTGGAGTCTAGCATATAAGTCAGTGAGTGGTGCTCTGAGATTTCAACTCTTTGCTCTTGAACTAAATGTTAAACCATTGACTTTCTTGATTATGCAGCTTTCTGACTTTGACATAGTCACTGGCATCTCAGGAACTCCAACTTCAGATAACCTATCACCTGTTGTAAATACATTAGCCCATCTTCATATTAATCAATCTCATTAATAAATCACCTACCTAGCTATTTGCATATCAAATTATACCTCATTAGGGAAGGGCAATTTCTCAGACTTATCTCATGAACTATGTAAGTTAAAATATCATAGCAATCCCCTAATTTTATGTCAGAAGTTTTTTTTTCATCTAAAAATCTATTCTTATTTAGAGCCATGTGATGAGACTATGTTAGGGTATGTGGATGTTTCCCATAATTCAAAAGGATCATTTTATTAAACTGAAGTTAGCTTTATTATTCTTTGTGAAGAAGCAATTCCCATCAATTAAATATTTTATGAAACAACTAGGTGATTTATTAATTCAAATTTTGCTTTAATGCTCAGTGTGTATCAACTGTAAGTTAATATTTTCTTTTATAACATTAACTTAGTCGTTTGAAATGGAAGTAACAATGCTCGTTTTTTAGAAGAATTTGCTTAATGTCTTGATGAAGAATATTAGGCATCTCCCTGGCCTTCAATTCAAGAATTTGTCCCTGAGACTTTTAATGTTGACTTTTCTATTAATAATATGTATGTGTTTGTATGCATATGTTAATTATTGGTTATCAAATTGCCATCAAGAAAAGACATTTATTGAAGTAGCATCAAAATATGGTTACTAAAAAAATTATGAGTATACAGTGTTCTTTCAGTAACAAAAAGAACAGTGTTAATCACACATGGTGAGAAATAATTCTGTTTGCTTTGATAATAACCATAGAAAGTATGTCTTTGTCACTTGATCATGAATACTAGAGAAAATTAATGAAAGTACATGAATGTTAGATCATTCTTTGGAAAAATATATGCATTAATTACTGTTCTGCCCCCAGAGTGTATTTTTGAAATCTTTGAAGTCTTATTTACCTTCTAAACATTTTAAAGACTTAATTATTAATAGAGGATACTGGCATTCATCTAAAATGTGTCTTTCATATATCTATTTAAATATTTTTAGATATACAAAGATATAGATCAATCATTATGTGTTTATCTTTATTGTATTATATGGTGAATCAAACAGAATGAGAGTGCCACATGCTGCAACCAGTTGTAACTTGGTAAGTTAGATGTATAGGAAGACTAGACTTCAGGATGTTCATTGCTTTGCAAATAAGACCTTTTCAAAGTTCCTGGGTCTTACTGTCATTGAAAGTAGAATTTTCCAAAGAATAAAGTCAAAACCTAAATTTGAACAACAGTAGATGCCAGGAACTGAGAATAAGAACCTGAAATACTTGCTTAACTATCATTTCCTCTGACTTTCAAGAATATTCTATTTATAGAAATATTTGAAGTGATAACATTATCTACATGTAACACAATATGAAAATGAGGCTCAGAGGGATGAAATGACTTGCCCATGATCACATAACCAATGAGTCTTAGAAGTAGAACTTAGTTAACTTAATTCAAGTGAGTTAGATTTGTAACCCTCTATTGTGATTTTTTGTTTCATATTAAAAATCTTCTGATCTACTGAATGTGATTTCCTTTCAAATGGCTATAATCTTAAATCTTTGATTTGTAATAAGTACTTTTGTAGAATTAATTTGTGGTCTTATGTAATTTTTATATTATCCCAGTTATCAGCATTTCTGTGTGTACATTTAAAATTGAACCCTAGTTAACAATATCATCATTATATGTGTTGTCATTAGCATTGAATATATGGGAGCACAATAATGGAATGAACCTGCTATTGCTGTTCATCATAAAGCTTGTCTAAGCGTATACATCACTGCAGAAAAAATGACTGAGAGAGTCAACTCAAAAGAAGGAAGGGATATTTTTGGTTCATTGTTTCAGAAGTTTCAGCCAATGGTTGCTTGGCATTATTGTAGTGAGGTTGTGTTGGGGTAAAACATTGTGTTGAATAGGATACAGTAAATGTTCTTTCTATGTGACACATCACAGTAGCCAAATAAAAACAAAGAATAAGGTACAAGGCATAGCCTCCAAGGATATACTCCCAGTGGCTTACTTCCCCCAACTACGACCGACTTCTTAAAGTTTCTATCACCTTGCATTAGGACATTTAATAATGAGCCCATTACTAGGTTAATCCATTGCTAAGATCAAACTCACCTGATTCAATCATGGTCCCCAAATTCTATCTCTGACATTGCATTGAGAAAAAAACTCCTTATACTTTGTGCTTTTAGAGTCATTCCACCACATCCAATGCATAACACGAGGTAATCATACCAGAATATTCATGAAATGATAACCATGGTTCATGAATCAGAGATTGGGAGTATTAAGCTTCCTTATAGTAGAAAGACCTGATAAGAGCTGTGTGAGTTAAGGAAGGCCTTCATGAGGAAAGAATTTTTTAATGTAGTTGAGTATTGCTTGAGATTAAGCACTACAGCAAGCACAAGAAACTCAAAATGGTTAGAAAGGACAGGCTGAAAAAGGGACAAGGTGAGGGAAAGTATAAGCGTATTCAGATCATGTGGGACTTCTAGAACATATTAAGTAATTTTCTTGTGCTCAAAGATCAGTGGACAACCATAGCATTAATTGGAGGCTATGCATGGTCAGATTCTAACGTTAATCCTTCAATCTGGTTGGAGAATATTTAAAGAGGTTGTTGGTTCTAGTGGACTAGTAAGGTGCATAACACAACAGCATAAAAATCTCACAACTGGTTTTGGGGAAGTTAAGATGGAAAAATGGGTAGGCTTGAGAAATAGTCAGAAGACAAATCAATGGGGCTTTGTGAAAACTTCATTGTGGAGACGGATGGAAAGGCCATCTCAGAGAGTGTGCTTTGTCCAGTGGTTGATGACAGTGGAGTAGATACCACAGAAGAAGATCAGAGGGAACTTTGAAACATTTATTTTAGCATGGGAGGAATTTGAAGATATATAGAGATATGAAGCAGAAATGATCAAAGAAGCAGATGGATGACTAAGTCATATGTGTTTGTGTGTGTGGTTTATAGAAAAAGACCAGGGAAATTATAGTATCATAATATTGCCTAATAGAGATTCTGCATTTCTAACAAGCCCTTGTTACGTAATGGTGATGCATCTGGCCCACAGTCATATACTGAATAGCAAGGCTCTGAATGACCTTTCATCAGAATTATCTGCCACTCAGATGGTAAGAGTTTCTGAATCTTTTCTGAGATAACATACAGCAAAGCCATACACTCTGCTTACATTCAAACTAAACTCCATGCATTTGTTTTAATAATACTTAAATGTAGAAAAAAGTGACTCATTTTAAACAAACAAACAAACAAACAAACAAATAAAAACTGTATGGTGTAGTGTGAGACATTCCTTTACTCCAGCTTCAAATCTGTTCACTTTCACTATCATCTACACCACACAGAAACTCTGGGCCTTATTGTATCCCTACAGGCCTGATACACCAGCCAAAATAAAATCAATTCCCAGAAATGTATCTCTTCAGTCGATTCTATATGGAAAAAGTTCTCTCTCGTTCTCTTTCTCTGTCTCTCTGTCTCTCTCTGTGTCTCTGTGTCTCTGTGTCTCTGTCTCTCTCTCTCTGTCTCTGTGTGTGTGTGTGTGTGTGTGTGTGTGTATGCACATGAACTTAAGAATGTCCCCAAAATAGAGATAAAAGTAAAAAAAAAATGATTGTCCCATATGTACTATTGTAATGATGCTCAAAGTAAAACAACTTTTAATACCTTCTTTCAAAACACAGAGCCATGTTATATACCAGGAGGAGGTAAATAAAGGGAGTTATAACAAAGTCACAATTGTGACTCGCTATTATTTGAGATCTGGAAGACGATTTAGAGAGGATCTAGTTTACCATCTTCATTTTACTTCTCAGTTTTCCTCAGTTTAGACTCTATACCTTTTAAGTCACAGAACGAATTCTCATCTTGCTAATGAATTCTTTATCCACTTTTATCTTACTTGGCATTTTCATGTTTTGTAATGCATTGGTCTTTTCATGTTTCTCAGTTTTTTCCCTTTGTGACATATTGGACTGCCAGATTGTCTCCTATTCCATCTTTTTGTCACTCATATCCTCTTTACCTGGCCTACAGACATTTGAATCCCTAAAGTCTATATTCTAGTACCCCATTTCTTCTCAGGTCTGCAGTATCATAATTTGTATTTCAGTGGAATCTTCCTGTGTTTAAAAAGTGAAAAGAACTTAGTTTGTTCACCTCTGAATTTACCTTTGAAAAAGTATAGAATTTTTTGTTACTTTGCTCTGATATTTAAGCCAACCCAAGAATAAGCTTGTCATTTATGGGGTACATTTAAAGGTAGTAAAGCATCCTCAAATCAAATCCTGTAATAGAGTACCAAGGTGGCTAAGGAGTTATATTTCATGGACAAATGCAAGTTCCTTACTCATTTCATGGTAGGGCACACATTTTCAAGGGAAACTAGTTGCTAGTGTTAAAATATTTCTTCTTTCTCTTTTTATTAATAGTATTGGTAAATTTAACTGGAGAGAGCAGGTTATCTGATATACTGTTTTACTGGACTGTGAAACTTTCATTACTTTCAGTCAGTTGTCAGTCAGTATGAGACAAGGAAAAAAGGCAATTATTTGACCCTTCCTCGTGATTAACACTCTGTACTGGGGAGGTGGAAGTAAGCCCCCAGTCTCACTTTTCCTTGCTCCATTTCTGTCATGGAACCCAGTTCAAACCTTAATCACGGCAGGAAAAGATTGCTACTGCCCCCTGCTGGCTCACCATCTTTCTTTTCCCCTTTCGGTATTTATCAGTGACTTGAGGATGCCCAAAGATTTTATGCAACTGAACAGTAGAACGAACTTTCACAAGTAGGAAGATAGTCCATTAGCAACAAGAGGCTAAAATCAAAACAAAACACTCAGGAGCTGAGAAAGGCAGTAGATATTCTAAATTAAATTGGTGATCTCCACGAACCTTTTTTTTTTTTTTTCTTCTCATACGCGAAAGCTTCTCTATGCAGAGGAAATACACTTTCCACTTCAGCACAGGACTTCTTTTGTCCGTTCGCTTCCATTGACCAGATGTTGACTTTCCATATCACTATTTTAATTTCAGTAGGCTGGATCTTGTTCTCTGTTTTCCTAGTTTACTTTTCTGATGCTTAAGCCTCCTTCACTCTCTTCTGCTTCAAACTCCTGTCCCGCCTACCCACAGTCAGACTAGCATTTCTAGGAGCTCGACCGCAGCCTCACCTCTTCCCTCTACACAGACTCTTTTAGTTGTCATCGCACCCCTTTCAGTAGCCCCTCACCAAAGAATCAGCCACTCTGCATTTCAACAGCAGGCGCATCTCCTCTCAAATGACTCTCTCCGACCCCCGCCCCAAGCTACTGAAAAAGGAAACATGCGCACTTCAGAGCTAGAAGCTGTCCGAGTGCTGAAATTTATAGGCTGGGTAAGATCACGTCTCCGTCTCTTTCTGTAGCCCTCATTCCAGCACAGGATCTCAGCATTTTTTCCCCTCTTTCCCCCAACCACTCCATTACACGGAGTCTTTTCTTCTCCCTCATTTACAACTTCTTTTAAAAAGAGAACATTTCCTAAGGAAAGGGTTTTGCTGAATAGAAAAGATATAAAACAAAAGCTACAGCAGCCCGACTTCCAGTGTGGCATTGTCACCAGCCCCCTTTGCATGGTGATGCGATTAAGGTAGGAGCTTTTTTGTTATTCAGGAAAAGCAGCTAGGGGATTCATCAGTTCTAAGGCTTTGTCTCTCCTGGGCTAACTGATGGTTCTGAGCCTTGGTTTGACCTGACCATGATTCCCAAGACTGGCACTTTTTGTTTTTTCTCAGCAAACTATACAACCCCAAATCTCTTTTTGATTTTCAAGGAAACTAGATTCCTGCCAGATTTTGAGTCTGGACAATAAATAGACACTTTGTCCTAGTCTTCTTTCTGGAATCATTTCGGGATATTTCCACAAGCATCACAGAAACAGGAATGAACCGGCAGCTAGTGAACATTTTGACAGCCTTCTTTGCATTTTTCTTAGGGACGAACCACTTCAGGTAGGTGAAATGATTTTGTATGCTTATATTTTCCACATGAAAACTGTTTTAAAGAGAAAGTATGTAATGATCTGTCTGTCTGTTCCCTGAATCCTACTATTTCAATGTTGGAGAGGAGAGTTTGCTTTCTTTTGTTCATTTAAAAAGCTTAATTATGGTGGGAGGGAGGCAAATGTTCACAAAAGCAAGTTTTATGCATTTTGACACACATTTTCGGTCAATGTGATATTAAGATTAGACTAATGAGTTGTGTGCTCTTTACATTTCTGTGTAAGGTTGATATCTCTTGCGTTCAAATTCTTCTGGAAGTCATTTAAAGGAATTATTGGGTGCAATGTTCTTTTTTCATATGGTGGAAGTGACTGGATTAATTTCCCAAAAGCATGCTTATTATAGGTAAAATAAATAAGAATGCTGATTCTCAACCGACTTGGGACTTCTATTAATTTTCACTAACTAAAATGATACTATGAAGTCTATGATTTAGAAAATTTTTTCAAGTAATAAATATCTTTATACAACTCTATCCTACTGTTCAGTCTATTTGAGAATTGATTGCATATCAAAATTTAATTAAAAATGACATCTTTGTACTTCTGCCTGTATGAGAAATGGGGTGTGGATAATGAAAACAAGTGAGATGTCATATTTGCATGCTTGTATTTTCTACATAATTTACTAATTGTGAAATCAATTGAAACTTCAAAATATCAATTTTATTGCCAGTGAGTGAAATATCCAGTTAATGACATAGAGTCTAAGACAGGCTAGACATAAAAATGCAATTATAACTAAATATAGGTCATTTAATGTTTTAAAAGATTTTATGCTATTTTTTTCACAGAACCAGGAGAAATTGAACACATAGAAATAATGCTATGGGTACTGGGAAAACTCCCTATGTTCTTTTCAGGTTTACACCTCTTACTATCATTAAGAAAGATTGTACTCTGGGTTTTTATTAGAGTCATCACCATCATCATCATCATCATCATCATCCTCACTCCAACCACCATCATAATAAAATAATACTCAATTAATCAGATGAATCTGCATATAGAAATGTGAGTATTTCTGGATGACAGTATCAATTTTTAACTCCCACCAAATGTTCATATCATTTTGAACTTATAAGTAATGCCTCTGATTTGAAAAACTGGTATGATTGTTATATTATCTTAATGGCAGAAATAAATAATTTAAAACACATGCATATATATGTAGTACATATATATATACACATATATACCTATATATATACATATACATATATATGTGTGTGTGATCACACAAACACTTTAGTGACATTCAGTCAACTACCAATGTATTATCAAAGAATCTATTTTGTTGCAAAATAAATATGTGATTTTATATGCTCTTTATGACTTCTGATATAGATATCAAAATCTGACAAATTTTCCCATTACCTTTTCCTGGTTTTGATCATGTAAAAGCTCCAATGACTTAGAAATGATATTCCATTAATGCTTTATTGGAGAATCAGCAATTTATATGTCCATATATGAATAAGAACTGAGAAAATAATTCAAGTAACATATTCATTATTGGTCTATTTTCAAATGGTGGTAAAATTCCAAGTGAAGGTTAATTTTTCAGATAATACATTGGAAAAGACTAAAGCTTGTGTCTGCAATAGAATGGTAGCAAGTGAGAAAATATGCATGTAATAATTAATTGTATTATTTAGTCCATCTTATTATTATATATTTCTCATAAATGGTAAAAGATAAGCTTAAAGCTGAAATGTAACAATTTTTATAGTCATAAAGAATTGATATTATATTATCATATAAATTTAAATAACTGTCTTCAGTTCTCTGATAATTCTAAAAACAAAAATCCTTTAAACATCCATAAATTTTGAACCTGAATCTATATACATTTTCCCACCTTAAACAAAATATGATTAAGATGCAGAAACTTTGTTGACATTGCTCAGGATTTATTGTTCTCATCAGTTGAAGTTAACTTTAAAGAATGTTCAAGTTGAGAAGTTGATCAAGACCACAAATTTTTCTATTTTTCTTCTTGTTAGTATCTTAAACATCTTTTCCAAAATGCAGTTCAAATGTTCTGTATTAGTTATCAAAGGATGAAAGGGTAATTCTTACTAAAAGAGTTAATAATGTGTTTAGGGAAGGTTTCTGCAAAGATCATGACTCCAGGTCTGGAAAACATCCCTCGCAGACCCTATCTCCTTCAGATTTCTTGGATAAATTAATGGGAAGAACATCGGGATATGATGCGAGAATCAGGCCAAATTTTAAAGGTAGGTGCCAGTGAAAGCTTATGTTGCAGCTTTGTGAAATGTCTCAGGTAGAAGAATACTTTGCACTGAAATACACATTCATTGCACACTTTTGGGCTCACTGTAAAACAGAATCAGCAAGTATGTCATTAGTTTTATTTCAGCCTTCTTTTAAATATTTCTAGATTTGAACATTTTACATATTGCTTAGCACTTGTCATGTTCAAAAACTTTCTTTGGTTTTATTCTATTCTGCAAGTAATCCTAGTGGCAGAGATTATTGTCACAATTCTTATTTTGCCGTAATTTGGACTATGGCTGAAAGTGACTACAAGAACAAATGATAGAGTTTGCTTGCATGAAAATCTGTGAAGACACACACCAAGTTCAAAGTGTACACCAAAATACTGAGTTGTTTTCAATATCCATGTGAGTGTAAAATTTGCATTTTAATATAATACCTGATATTTTGTAATCTTCCAGGCCTCTAACTTTTGAACTCTGTTAGAAAAGGCTTAAATTTAATATATCAGATACTTTCAATTCCAAGTTACTTAAATATTCCAATTGTTGAATTGAAATTATTTATTTGAAATTAGTGAAAAGAAGTGGTATAGGAATCTAAAATACACCTGTCAGAGATGGTAAATACTTTTTTGTCTAGTTGGAAGAAAATAAAAGGTTAATCTTATTTTTTCTTGTTTAACATTACAAAATACAGTTATTAGTCTGTAGAAGTAATTGATTTGTCCATTTATTCCTGTTTATTTTAAATCAGAAAATAACTGTTTTAAAGAAACAAACAATTGTTGCTAGAATTGAATTGTTCTGATGCTTTTGTTTTTAATGCATGTTTTAAATATCAAGTGTCCTTTCTAACCTATTGAGTGTAACATACTATACTGTGAAATATGTATGATATTTTATAAAGGGGGATACTTTGGATCTAACTATTGTATAGCAATACATACATCACTTTGCTTTTGCTCATCAATAATTTAATCATGTTACTTTCCTGGAGTTTTGATTCCTATTATTGGCAAATATGAGCATGAAACTAAATTCTAAATTGAATTCTTCTTTAAATGTAATGCCTCTGAATATACCCAGTTTGAGCACACTCCATATATCATAATTCTGGCAAAACAAATATCCTTTTAATTAAAAATGTTTCTTAAAAAGACAACTAAGTTCAGCTTTCCTGAAGAAAATCTGTAAGTTCATTCAATTTTCTACAATTTTGTGGCTACTTCTCAGGAACTCAATGTTTGAAATGGAGTTATATGATTAACAAGCCAAGAGTCAGCTTTCAATAATATTGTTCATTCACATACATAGAGTGTAAACCATATATGTAACACTAGTGCTGGGTGCTTTGGAAAACTGAGAGAGGAAACAGGTGTGTGCACACAAAACATTCAATGTGGTAAAGATGTTGTATGAATAAGTAAAGTATTTGAAATTAAGTACCGTGGCATAGTATGGATATAATACAACAAGTTCCCTCATACTGTAGAGAGAATTTCCTACTAAGCCCTTAATAGAAAGCCTCATTTTTATCCAGATAGGGAAAACTCAAGTTCATAAGTAGTTTTTCATGATTAGAGTAATTGTTATCACTGCCAAATATCAGTAAAGCAAGCATATGTGTGACTATGTAGTGATTTAATATGCACATAGAATGAATTACAATTTTTCACAATTTTTTTCTCTACTGTTTCTTCTGTGAATGACACGCTTTACAAATGATGCTTATAGTTCTAAAACATCAATGAACAAAGAGGCTGGGGTTAGCAGTGCGAAGTCACCCCTTTGTGATCTACTCAATGTGTAAAGAAAAAAATAGAGAACTTTTAAAGGATTGATTTAAGATAGATGAAAAAGAATATCACTTTCCATTCTAAAGCGAATGAATGCCATTGAGTTTTGTCTTCTCCCTTTAACTCTCCACTACAATGAACACTATTATTTTCTCACAACCTTATTTAGATAGACCATTTATATTCGACCAGATCAATTATGTGATGTCTTTCCAAGGTGTTCTTTAGTTTAGGGAGCTTGGTGTTTCAATGTGAATGACTCTTTAATATTTTGAGGTAAAATAATTTCTTATCCTTGGCACTCTAATGGAACATTATATGTCTAATAAGATAAATATCCGTATTTGTGCCTCATTCATCTACTCTACACTGTACTTAAGAAGACAGGATGGTATCATATTCTATAGATACACACATGAATTTTTGGCAGGTTAAGGCAAGTAACTCATCCTTTTTAGTAGAATGAGAAAATAAGAAATAAGAGAAAGAAATGCAAATTAAGTTAGGAAAATGATTGCTTCTAATTAACTTACTAGATGTTGAGAGTGGGACTTTGGACAGCAGTAGACATAGTGACAAATAAAAATTATGTTAAATTAGTGTCGAGAACAAAATTAAAATCGAGAAATAATTGGAAACTTGGAGCATCAAGAACCTAGGAAGTACTTACAATTTTTTGTAAATGTATGAATGAGATGTTGAAAGGAAGAACAATTAAGAGATGTGACTGCATCTGGAATAGGGAGAGACTACTTCCAAAGCAAGGAATGATAATAATAAACATGTTGATCTTGATATTGATAATAACAGTGGTAAAGAAGAAGAGAGAAAGACAAATTCTTACCATAAGAACAAAAGCCACACCAAATACGGGCTACTAAGATCAGGTGAATAGCTACTCCATGAGCTTTGGGAAATTGTAGGAAATTTCTCTGCTTTCCCTACTCCATCTCATTGGAAAATGAAAAATCAAATATAAATGTGTAACTTTTTCCTACTAGAAAGCATTTTTTCCTATGTACTTTCAAGTCGGGAAAATATTTCATGTCTATTCCCTTTCCCTGATGGGTTTTGAAAGATGTTGTAATGGACATACATATATGAAGGAAGATGGATGCAAACTAGGAAAAGAAACAAGAAACAATTCAGTCTTAATCCCTGTAATTGAGAGACATTGTTAGAAACTATAGCTAAAAAGTAGCTTTTCTTATTATACAAGTGTATAAACAAAATCAAGAGTCAGAATTGCCAATTGAATTCTATATGTAAGATTCATAGAGATGCAAATCAGACCCTGTCAAAACTTAAATTTTCAAATTTTCTTGTTAAAAAACAAAACAAAACAAGTAATGCCCATTCACAATTACATTGTCCTAAAACCATGGAAACTGTTGATTCTGTATCAACAGAGATTCTTCTTTCCTCCACTTAAGTGACTGGTCTCATTTATCACAGTGCTGTGTTCCATCATCCTATCACATTTGCCTTTGTCACTGTTATTGTACCTTGAAAATGTTATTTTCAACACTAAGCATTTAATGAAATGCTCAAACACGGATAAAATGCATTAGCTCTGT
Organism: Grammomys surdaster; assembly: GCF_004785775.1. Taxonomy (NCBI): domain Eukaryota; kingdom Metazoa; phylum Chordata; class Mammalia; order Rodentia; family Muridae; genus Grammomys; species Grammomys surdaster. The sequence continues at coordinate 3,751,059 of NW_021604589.1, read as the reverse complement.
TTCTCTCATTTTGAAACAAAGCCTTTATCTCTTTTAATACAATTTTCTTAGAAATAAAATTAACTTCAAGTTAAATCCTGAATCTCATCCCAGTGTGAACAAATGCACTGCACTGCTGCAATCAGAAGGATAGGATTTGGAATAGCTAATAACAGGGCAGGAATATCCCTTCCTCATCTTTGTGCTTGCTATGCAAACTAATTTTTCTCATATATAGATATCTATGTTTGAAACTAGGATATGTGACATTAAAACCTACATTTGTACTCAATATATCTTTCTGAAATTTCCAATGAGTTAGTAACTAAATAAATGTTTCATATACAGTTAGAGCTGGGTTGATCCTCTTCCATGAAACCAAAGATCTTCAGGCTTTGACTTTTGGAGAGTATAGCACAATTCAGTTGAAGTTCAGATACGGATATCAACTCCTGTCCAGCTGAAACAGGTGAAAATGATACCTTTCTCAGTTACAAATAAAGTAGTCAACCATGACCATGTGTTTGATCACATGGACAATGGGCATTACTTTGAATTCTAAAAATGAAGAATAGGATGCTTCTAAGTATGAGGCATGAGTCTGAAGAAAGTATTAAAAGCCCTCAGGCAACCTAAAGGGTACCAAAACCTTGCCTATTCTGAGATCTCCACTTTATTAGGAACTGCAGAAAACATCGTCTCAGTTACTTTGGTAAAAATTATGGAATCATATGAACTATCCATTGCATGAGCACTTTCATCACAGAATTCTTACTCTGCTTTAATTTAGGATTTCCCAGAGTTAATCAACTGGTTTGAGGTTTATTCATTTTTCAAGCCTTGGAATGGGGAGCAAAGCCCAAATCAATGTTGAAACATATTAGGGTAATTGCTAGAAAATATAAAATGCTTGTTTTTCATATATCTATAAGTTTCAGTTTAAAAATATGAAGTATACAAATGCAGCATGTGCTTTTTTTGAGACACCAGTTTTTAAAATTATGGCAGCAGTATTTATTTCAAGTGGACTAGAACTAAGCCAAATTACAAGATGATTGTCATTTCTATTAGGAAAAAATGTCCTTGGCTATATATTGAAAATTAAAGAAACTAGAAATATGAAGAAACTAGAAGAAAACTAAGAGAAAGAAAAGAAAGAACATTAGATTATTGAAAATAAGAATGCTATATTTTAGAACAAATTGTAAAACCACTTCCCAAAGTGTTTTCAGTATGTTTATACATCACTTTCCAGTGTACACATAAAATGGATATATGTGTTTCTACATAAATCTTGATTGTATATGCACTAAAATATCTAAAATATATAGATGAGAATATTGGTTGCCTCTAAGAAGTGCGAGTAGTTACCAGGGTACCTAGGATCAAAAGAATTTTCCTTTTTTCAACATGTCTGAATTTTGGTCATTACACACACTTCTATTTCCAAAGGAGAACTAATTTGTAAATATTTATTGAAATGCAGAATTCAAGGAATATTCTCTTTCTCAAATTGTTCAGGCTTTAATTACAGATTAGAACAAATGCCTCTTTAGGTACAGTAATGTGAGTGTGGCCTGATTTCAATGATATTCAAAACTCCTGTCTGAAATTCCCTGACTAATGTATTTCTTAAATTAGCTTGCTACTATCATGGCTCAAATTCCAGTGCTGTTGCTTCTGTGTTGCATTAATTTCTCATCTCACATTAAAACAAATGATGAAAGTAATAGTAAGGCTTATCAGTTACTTTCTCCAAAACTTATTTGAGAAAATTGTTTCTAGTCTAGAAAATGTAGACCCTAGGTTTTGGGGGTTTGTTTCAATTAATTAAATTTTCTTAATGTTTTTAATCCAGGTATAAAAAGCATTCTAATTACTCTCATCTCCTACCCTGTCAAGCTGTCACTCCTCCCTAAAGTTTCATTTCCCACATTTATGTATTTTTTTTACTTTGTTTTGTGAAACACTGAGTGAGATTTTCTTGCTTTGTTTTGTTTCGTTATTGTTTGTTCATTTGGGTTTTCGTGACAGGTTTTCTCTGTGTAACAGTTCGACTGTTCTGGAACTCACTTGGTAAACCAGGCTGGCTTCTATCTCACAGAGATCCGCCTACCTCTGCCTCTCCAGTGTTTGCATTAAAGGTATGTATCACCACACCCAGCTCACTGGGTGAGCTTTAAAGAACAAGACAGTTGCAGGTAAACGTGTGGGTAACAAAAAGAAATTTACATGTAGCTGTTTTGTTCAAGAATGACATTAATGAAGATTTAGATATCTGAAGCCCACTAATTGTATCACAATATACTTTAGTTTTGTGTGCTATATGAACACCACTCCATCTGTTTTACACCAGCCCCCAATCCTTGCCTTAGGCCCAGGGTATACTTGTCACAAATTATAGTTGGTATCAAAAGAAAGAACCCACAATATAATAATGATTTCCTACAAAACACATTCCAAAAGCTTTATCAGTATGTCTTTTCTTATTGCATAGGAACAGAATAGCATTGTGGAAAGAGACCTGGACTTGGGTCTAGAAGATTAACATTTATGTTGCTCCTCAGCCAGTTTTGAGAAAAGATACCTTTACATTTATTTGCGTCTTGTATATTCTTGTACCTTTAACTGCATCATCTGTGTTATTCTGAGACTCAAATGAGGAAAAGTGTCATGCAGTTTAGTTGTTTTCATCCATTAAGATAGCTTTCATCTAAGTAAGTAGTTATAATTACTTGCAAAAGACTTGTATAATATTGGGTCTTTCAACATTTCAACATGTGGTCAGTAAAAGCCCTAGAAATGATGATAAAAGGAGATAAGAGACTTCCAAAAAGTGATCCCTTCATCTCCACAGATGCATTGTGACATACACATGCTCAGAAATCATCTGCATCATGCTGATAGGCCTACACACACACACACACACACACACCAATAATAATAAGTAAATAAATGCAGCGATGGAAGAATGAAGGCTTTTTGAAGCCCTGAGACCATACCCCTGCTTGAAGATCTAATGGTAGCTAATGATTGGTGGGCCAGGAAGAAACATTTTCTCCAGTATAGTCACTGTTAAGGTGCCCATATCCTATAACTGATCTCTTCCATGCAATAAGTCAACAAGAATAAAAATAAACATGAAATTAGAAGGGTAGTTGTGAAATGGAAGGGGATCAGCAGGCATTGGAAGGTAAAAAGTGGTACATATGGTCAAACTACATTATTTAAATGCATGAAAATATCTAATAAAACTTGGTATGATGTATGGTTAATATATTTTAATAAAATAGTAATAAATCACAAATTGAACTTGTGGAAAATGGGCTATTGTCAATACGCTGACTTATTACTACCATCCTTGCATTATTTAACCCAGCATTTACTGTGATTATCAGAACATATCCTTCATGAGTATATCATCATAGATACTGATTTTTTTTAATTGGAAGGAACCAGTTAGACACATTCCAGCACGTTTGATTCTACTGCTAGTGATTGTACGGCAGATGCTATGTATCTCACTTAAGTTTTCTTTTATTAGTTCAGTGGGAGCATGTTTAATGTAAAAGGATTATTTGAAATGAGTAAATATGAAGCCAAGAGGGAGCCATTTATATTAAGAAATTATATTTCTCCTTTCAAATACTACCCATGATTATTACATTGGATTTGTCTAAAAGAATAAACCAAGTTAAAACTACAGACTAAATTTCACCCAGTCGATGAAAGGAAGATCCTACATTTAACTGTTGTTACTATTATTTTTGTTTCTGATGTATCCTCTTGCCTGTTTACTGTTGTTGAAGGTTCATTACACAAACACATGTAATTGATTTCTAATTTTACAGTAAATGTTTTAAAGGGAGCATTTGATCTTTGCAACATGAGTGTTTAAGAGCATGAGAAATAGAGGCCTATCATGTAGTCTTTGAGAAAGTATTGTGTAAATCCTTAGTCAATGATGAGTAACCCCACATATTTACTTTCTTCACTAAAAATGTCTAACCATCTTGTGCTGAGTTCAAGAGGGCTTTCTGCCCCTTCCTATCTTGAATGAAAAGTGAATCTATGTGGCTGATGAATCTGTAGTTAAATTTTAAGAAATGAAAATTTAAAATATAATGACAGATATCTTAAAGTGTCTTTGTACTTAATAATTGTACCATATAATAATTCTAGTTGGAGTCATTAGGTTTAGAGTAAGAATAGCCTTTGGTTTATTCTTAATAATGCTATAGTAGGTAAGAGATATTTTCCTGTAGTATTGGATCAGACAGTTATTTGAATAGGGCATTAGAAAGAGAAACATATCTATCAAGCCTCTTAATATGACTTTTGGAAGTAATATTTATGCTTTTTCACTGAAAATATTTTTATACAATATATTCTGATCAAAGACACTGAAGACACCATGCCATACAGTACTTTGTCACTGACTATTCTCTTGAGAGGGCTGTTCTGTATATTTATGACTCATTATAGATACTTGTAACATGGAAAAGCCTCTCAAGTATTGATATGAACAAAAGATTTAAGTATCTGAGTGTTACTCAGAAGTGTGGTGGAGATTTAGGAGTGAAGTCAATAGGTTTTATCTACTATTTTTTTATTTATTCACTTTATTTCTCAATAGCAGCCCCCATTCCTCTTCTTCTCCCAGTCCCACCTTCACAAATCCTCCTTTCATTATCCCCCCTTCTCCTGAGAGAAGGGGCAGACACCCTTGCATGCTACTCTAGTGGAGTCTAGTATGGCTCACCAACCAGGATAATAACTAAGCAATTCAGGTGGGAAGCTGTGCCCTCTTTTAGTCATGTCCTGAAGTGTACACTCAATTTTCTATTTGTGCACAAATACACCAAACTATGGCTCTGTTTAGTGCACACTTGTGTTCACAAAGATAAAACTCTTGGGTTGAGCATAACTGTGGGAAATTCATAAGAAATTGTAATATATGATACTGGACAGTTTTTATTTTGGATTTCTTCTATTTTGTTGAGAGGGGGACATATTTTCTTGGGATTAAAAGTCTTATTTCTCTATGTACTGTCAAAGCATATAATCAATTTGTTACAAAGGAGCATATTTGTGCATACAAAATATACATATAAAAGTAGTTTTATCTGTATGTTGTGGTCTAAACATATTTTATTTGTGTCTTAATAATGTCAGTTTTCACTTCTGTTATCTCATTTCAATGAAGATTAGGATACAGTTTGAAAGCAGGATGGTAAATAGTCCAGTATAGAAATTGTGTGATACACTCCAAATGTCTGTAAGAGGTTTTAGGAAAATTGAAAGTATGGTATTCTGGGACTCAATAGTAAGACTTGAAAGAACAAGAGAAGGAATAGTTACTATAGCATAAGACCCCCATCCAAAGAAGCCACTCACTGGTAATGGGGAAGCAGTATGTATAATTCCTTGCCAGAGACAGTTAGGGGATACATCACTTTACTTCAGTCTTCTGTTTTCCATTTCCCATAGGACCTTTTCATAGGCCAGATTCAGAGGTTAAGAGAGCTCACTGATGGAGACCCTGAAGATTAGCTTTTCAGGATACAAAGAATAGACAGATAAGACAGGTGGACATTGAGGGTGGTGATCATTTAAGGTAACCAGCCTAAATGTCAATTTATAAGCAAAGTTACCTCCCTATCAACATTCAGATGGTCAAGTAGACACCTCTAAAATGGACGATAACTCTAGTGAGGCTTACCTTATGAATTTGGAGAAAGAAGGGAAGTAAAAAAGGGGTATTTCTCATATGTATTGTCCTGATAGATAAACAATACTACAGAACACATAAATGAGAGAAGAACATAATGCAGCATGGTATTTATATGTCCAGCATGCACGTGTGTGTGTGTGTGTGTGTGTGTGTGTGTGTGTGTGTTTGTATTTATGTTATATGTAAGAGAGTTAAAAGAGTTTTAAACATGGAGAGACAGAATGACCAAGTTAGATGCAGGATTGAAAGTAAATGGTATTTTTGTTGGTAATAGACTAGTTTTCTTTCTGTTGGATTTGGTAGGCTTGCTAATATTGTTTCCACTGCCCTGTGGCAATTCCGTGATGAAATACATTGTGAGCTTACATTTGGATACAAGATGTGATGCCAAATATATTTGGGACAGTATTTCTGAGACACGTTCTTCTATTCAGGGCCTTCATTTCTACATATATCTGATGCATCACTAAAGAATGAGAATCATTTGGTGAGGGATTCAAAGGGCATAAAGTAAGCAGTATGAATTTCCAGGAAATGGTGAGCACTGGAAAGTGTTGCTTGTTTACCATTCTCTCTCTGATCTGGAGCTATTTATTGTCACAATTCTGCTTCTCTAGGAAACCTCATCCACTTTAGCACAGAAATGTTCTTCCATTTTAAAATCCAAGTGTCTGTGGAATTTAATATAATCTCTAATCTTCTAATTTGTTTCTATTTAAATATCTCAGTGTTGATTCCTAGAAACCACTTCATGTCCAACAAGGGAATCTAGATTTCTTGTTATCAGATATTTTTTTAGGGAAAAAATGTTTTTGTTTTCACTTTCAACAAATGTGTTGAGAGACAGGAACTTATTTATTTGGCTTGGAACCTCAAAGTCTCTCTGTAAAAGGAGGACCTCAGGAGTTTGGTTAACCTCATTGGGGCCATTCAATTTAGATGGTATGTATGATCCAGGACGTCTTACAGCTGTACCACCTGATATTCACAATGAGTTTCTTGTATTCAATTTTTTACTTTTAACTGACTAATTTTACTACAGGATTTTTTATATGAAACATACTAGATCAACAAATTTAGCGTTTAATATTAAAGAAAATTCACAATAAAACAGATGCTTTTAAGACGGAGAAATGATGCAAATGTAAGGAAATAGGTATGTTTACACTGACTTAAACAGTAAACAATATATCTACACACTAAAATGCCACAAGAAACTTGAAATGTGCAAAGTTTTAATGCATTAATTAAAGTTTGGAACATATAGCCTGTACCTCATACTTCCCAAGCTTAGCCTCTACTGAATATCTGGATGGAGGCATCTGAAATACTCAACAGATCCAATAGTTTCTTTAGTTTAAAAATTGTAGAGCTAAAATATTTAATGGGTGATGTTTTCTTTATACTATTTTGTCCAATACATTGTGTGCCATAACACCTTTACCAAACCAAGGGCTGAAACACCGCAGAGGAAAAAAGAATAACTTAAACTCAGTCTCATGTGTCACACTGAAATTCTGACAGCTGTGGCCTATAACATGTCCTTTGATTCATTGGTATCATTTATAAACAACAGACTAAGATTTTTTTTTAAGTTTCATTCTAACATTTGTAGTCCCTAGTATTGATATTCTAAGTTAATAGATTTCAGTGTGTTCTTTTGTAAATTATTGATTCATCCACAGAAGATCTTAGGTTCATCCAATCTTGCTAGAAAATTGGTCTCTTCTCTGGGAAATCATTAATTCTGCCCAGAAAGTTCACAGTAGTCCATGTTTTTTTTTTCATCTTTCAATACTGGTAAGACAGATACTTTTTCCTAGGAAAACCTAGAAATGTACAGTTGAGTTACAGAGTAAATCAGCCAAGTCTTGCCTTGGTTTTGGCTTAGGAGTCATAAATTCATGTACAAGACTATTTCTGGAAAAGTAGCTAGTATGTGCATACTTGTATTTTTCATACATGTATATAATGAAATATGACTGCTTCTATTTCCCTTATTTCCCCTACAAACGCTCCTCATTTCTACTCAATACTCCCCCCCTCAACTTTGTGTCACACTTTGTAACTCAGGGTCCAGTTAGTGCTGCTCCTGTGTGTACAGGTGTGGGTCCATAAAGAGGAACATAGAAAACCTACTAGTGGCCACATCCTCAAAAATAATAATTTTCATATCCCAGCAACTCTCCACCACCCAAAACCTCAGTAATGCAGAAGACCTGGAGATCACTGGCTAGTTTGACCTTTTGTAGTGATCCAGGCTTAAAGTGAGCTCTTTTTAGCCATATCAGGTCCAGAAGACAGTATTTTAGAGCACCAATCTCCATCCTTCAGCTCTTACATTCTTTCCAGTCTTTCTGCCTTCTCTCATGCAGTGTTCCCTGAGCCTTGGTGGAGACAGGGTCCCGTTTAGAAATCAGTAGGTAAAATGGAGGATTAACCAAAAGAAAAGGGATATAAAAAGACATATGGAATTCTACTGTTCCCATTGCTGTCATAAGCACCATCACCAAAATCAATTTGAGGATGAAAGGTTTTAGTTCACCTTACTGCCTCCATTATTCCACCTGATTTCCATTATTCATGGAAGTCAGAACAAGAACTCAAGGGGGAAACCTGGATGGAGGAACTGGAGTAGAGGTTATTGAGGAGTTTTACTTACTACCTTGTTACTCATGGCTTGCTCAGCTTGTTTTCTTTATATGCTCTCAGGACTACCATACCAGGGATGACACAACTTATAATGGGCTGTGTTCTCCCATATAAGTCACTAATTAAGAAAATATGAATACAAATAAAATATATTATAAGTTGGTTTGCTTCATCTGATCATGATTTAAACTATGGAGGTACCTTAGTCAGTAAGGAGCTTGTCATGTAAGCATACAGATCTGAGTTCAATTCTCAGAGAGACCATACTTTAAAAAACCAGACATTGTGGTGTATGCTTGCAATTACAGCACAAGGAAGGAGGAAATGTGAATCCAAGGCTTGGTGGCCAAAAAACCCACCTGAATTGCAAGGAACAGACCATAAAAAAGTATGTGTCAAATGAAAGGTTAACAGCACTTGTGTAATGATACCAAATGCTGACCTTTGGCTTCTATATACATGCAGGAACATACGCATACACACCCACACATATATGTGCACTGATAAGATCTCTTATCTCTCCTCCACACATACTACAGATATATAAAAATGATATTTCATATACGTATATAAATTCATAAAGATTACAGAAAATTGTTTGCAATGAGATAGATGCAGAAGGAGAAATGCCTTGAAAATGTCACTAAATGTCTTTGGAAATGGATATCAAATATATATGTGTATATGTATATGTATATGCATATGTATATGTATATGTATATGTATATGTATATGTATATGTATATGTGTGTGTGTGTGTATCATCCTTCCTTCTTGAATATAACATATATTAAGATTTATATATTCCCAAATAGAATATAATTTTAATTTTTTCTTCTTTGCTTCTTGTGCCTCTTAAAAAGATGGAAAGATGCTGAAGCTACCTAGATTTAATCAATGGTTCCTTGTCTGTACAACTTATACAGTAAATAAAGACACATTGGCGATGAAGTCTCTCTACATTTTAAAGGAAACTAACCATTTATTTAAAGCATTGCCTCAAGATGACATCATTAGCATTGCTACTATCATGCTGTACAATTAACAAATAAAGACATTAAGGTTTTGGAAAAACTGAGGCTTGGAAGTAAGTGAAGATTAACTATTGGTTTGCACACAGTTATTTATTCTAACTTCAGCTTTTGTTTTATGTGGCCTGGGTACCTGACTCAGATTCCTCGTTATCACCTCCTTCCAATATCAAAGCTGCACTTCCAACAGTGCATTAGATACAGGGAGACATGGAGGCTGTTTGATAATCTTTAGTTATAGTTGCCATGGAATATGAGCAAGAGGATAACATTTTTTTCAGAATTTTGATATATTTTTCTTTCCAACTGAAGCAAACAGAGTCTTCTCAAAAAATAACACTTTTAGAGATAACTCTGAAAGAAACTGTTGTGCATGCTCAGTTCTGTGCCTAGTGACCACCATTTTCATTTTTTTTTTCAGAAGAGTTTTAGTAGTTAAATGTTTCTCTAAGGTTGAAGTCACAGCTTATTATCGCCAAGGTCACTATGATATTCTTCTCTCAGAAATATCCTCATTCTTTTCTTTGAAACCAGTGACTACTCTGTGATAAGCTACACAGAGACTCTCGATCTGAGTCTTAGCAAACTAACCCCACATTAATATCAGACATATTCTCTATAGCTCTCCAAAAATAGGAAGAATTCTTCAAAGTCTGGGACACCTATGCATCTATGTTTCTAAGATTCAGGTTTGCTCCTCATGCAAATCTGTCTCATTTATTCACTTCATTCAATTTTTTTCTCAGCCAATATTCCCATAGTTCTCCCGAATAACAACCGAGTTTATAACATACAGGGTTTCCAGAAAACTGTATGAATGTGACACTTGGAGCAAATACCCTGAAGCTTATGATATAAAAATTTCCTAACAAGAGAATATATTTACCAAAGAGAGAAAATTCTAAACTTCTGCCTACTGCTTTTTGTAACAAGCACAAATATGCGCATGATTTGTTTACGATATCCTTTTGAACTTGGGCTTACAAAGGCCTTCCAGGTAAACAGCATTACACATCACCCAATCTTTCTACTGGTTTCATTTAAGAGATACCAATGTATAGTTAAAAGCACTGTAGCATGGGACATCTTTGTGGAGCTTGATGGAAATAGATTCACATGTCTAAGCTTCCATGATTGAATTGTCCCTTTACTGTGAGGCCTTTCTTCTTTCCCCAAAGGTTCAAAAATATTATAATTGTGTAGAAATTAGGAGCCATGTGCTAATAATATGTGCCAAAATAAACAGTGCATACATAAAGTCTCAAGTGAGCAGGTATGCTGTCAGTGTCCAGCCTTTCATACAAATGCCAGAGAAAATTATCTGCTTCAGTGATAAGGCAGAATACTTGAGGGTATTAACTAAAAGTGTCCATCAGTGACATTATGCAATATGCCACATAAATTGCAGAATGACACCTTCAGCAAGAGTTATTGACTCCTGAGGGGTGATGTGGCAGGTGCAAGACGACATAGAAATATAGAATGGATAATAAATAGCTCCTACAGGAAAGCTAAGATCAGAAATAGCTCCTGCACTCCTTTTAGAAAATCCATAGTGCAGCTGCTCTGGAGGGCCTGATTGGCTGTATCTTTATCTGAATGCAAAGAGAAAGGAAACAGAACTGTCAGCCAGGGGTGTGCCAAGCTTCAAAATCTTTGTCTCCTTGATGTTCTTAGGCCACTAATGACTCTTGAAATTCTAGGACTTCTGCTCACTTTCAGATGAACTCCATATACCTGCACATAGGCTTATAATGGTGTTCATGGTTAGGTTCATGACTCTACTTGCCAAAGGTTGGCTTTCTCCAGAGTAGAGATTGTGTGCAAATGACTTATTATGGATTAACAACCAGGAACAGTACATAAGAGAGCAAAATATAGATAAGAATAAAAACTAAGAACATGAAATAGAGTGGGAGAACACCCCACAGCCATCCCTGTTGGAAACAAAAACTGAACATTTATAGTTCCTTCTGTGTGAGTTATTCATTAAAGACTATTCTCGAGTTGTACATAAATGCATAAATGGAATATTTCACATAATCCTTTTTCTTCCCATGTGGTCCAAATAAGTTCTACAACTCCCCAATATTTCCCTGCCCCAGAATGCCTGCTTCATTTTTTCTCTCTCTTTCAATTGTACACTAGCTCTTGAAGGATAGGATTGGATTAATCTCATCTCCATGCTACTTCTAATACGGGTAGTCAGTGAGCATCCAATAAACATTTATTAAATAAATAAGTAATTATATTATATTAATCTTTAATCCCCAAATTTGTACTGATCAAACTTGGATATGAACAACTCAGTTAAAACATGCAATCCAGCAATATTTATTTTGTTGAAAATTTATGAAGTACATTCCTATGTATCTCCTTTGGTTCTTTACAACATTTCCTCGAATAGAAAACTGCCAGGATTTTGTTTTCCCTTCCCGTTGTTTAGAGGAGAAAGAAGTTATTTTTATGGGTCATAAACTGACATTATCTTTCCAGATTTATAAAGCCTAGGCTGGAGAGGAATGTATGTCATTAAAAATGATGACAGGAGCACTGAGTCTCTATCTGAAATACTCTGTTGGATATATTTTTAAAACAGTTATTCACCTTTCTATTAGAGGCTTAATGTAATTTGTCTTTGAAACCACAGTTTTCTCTATATTTCTTGTTTTTTGAGGAACTAAAGAAATGGTTATGTTGAATAAGCGAATTCTTGTATGTGTGCACAGTTATTAAGTGTATACTTCACATTTGACACTTTGCTAGGTATGGCATTATAGTCTGAGATCTAACTATCCCTCCTGTGTTTAAGGCCCAACACGTTTTATTTCCTATACACAATGCTGAACAAGGGACGTGAAGAGACTCAGTACTCAAGCTATCCATTAACTACATTCTTTGACCTTCCTCATTTCCCTGATTACATTATTTTCATTGAAAAATCTGAAATATTTAATAGGAACACTTTTATCTTACAGTAACTGTGTTGCTACTGTCTTAAGCTTCTATTGTATTACATATCAATTGATTTAGTTCTCCCAACAACCTTGTAGAAAAGTACATGTAGAAAAGTTAGAAAATAATGAACATCTTATGTTGTAGCCCATTCTATTAATTATTTTCCTCATTGCTCTGACACCATATCTAACAAAAGGAGCTTAAGGGAGAAACTGTTCAATTTGGCTTACACTGTAGGGGAGGCAATATTGTCCATTATGGCAGCTGTGATGGTTTGAACAAGAATGAATTTGAGGTGTAAAAAGCCCATGTCATTTCAGTTGACTCTCTCTACCTCATGATTGTTGTCTTAACATGCAAGCTCTCAGCTATTGTTCCAGCATCATTCCTGCCTACACACTCTCATGCTATTGAAACTATAAGCAGTCCCCACAATAAAATATTTCTCCTATAAGTTGTCTTAGTCATGGCATCTTCTCTAAGCAATAGAAAAGACATCCAGGAAGACATGGAAGTTGGGGAGAGGTAACTACTCACAATCCAACTTTGGTCAAGAAGCAGGAAAGACATACTAGTGTGCAGCTTATTTTCTAAATTTTTATTCAGTCCATGACCAGCATGGGGCTGCCCACCTCAGTTACCCTGATCCAGGCAGTCATTCACAAGTACACACAGAGTTTAGTATCCCAGGTACGTGATTCTAAACCTAGTGGCAATGGAGATTAACTACTAGACTCATTGACATGCAGCAAGTAAAAGTACAGAAATGGCTTTTGATCCCAGGCCATATCCCTTATTCCCATTAGTGGATTTGTAGTGCTGTACACTAACTTTATGAGTGAGCCTTGTATTTATTATTTCATTAACACAGCCATGTTTGGGGCTTGTGAGTCTTCAGGTCCGCAAAGAACTATGCAGTGCCTTGCCTCAGGATCTGTTTATTCTTCAACATTACATCCTGAGATTTGAGCATATTATTAATCCTTGGTAAATATTTGATGAATAATTAAATGAACAAGCAAAGCTGATTTATCTCCAAATACCCAACAGCTTTCTGTAACTTTAATTTTTTTCAACTCTTATTTTCAATGAAGGTTCTTAAATGCTTTAACCTCCCTTGTAGCCCACCACCCACCAGAGATAGTGGAAAAGAAAGGATATGAGGAAGTAGACCTGTTTAGAAAGGTTCTTTGGAACAATTCCTGTCTGTGTTGTCTGGATATTGGCAATTCAGTTCACAGGTTAGCAGGAAGTGGCAGATTGATCCACTAGCAAACACTTCACAGATACAACAGCAGTTCAGTTTGGTAGAGTCAGGTTAGCAACAGCAGTGATAAGACTTAGCAGAAACAGCCAGGCCTCATCCTTTGTAGAGTCAGCAGGAGGGACTCTATTTCTCTTTCAGGGAAGTAAAGATCAGGGAAGACATAATACCCACAAGCATTGCAAGGTGAGCTTTGCCAGCAAGCCAAGCTCTCTCCTTCACTCAGTGGAGTGCTATTTATACCCTCCAAACATCATATGCCCTCTATGTCCCTTGTCTCAGCATGGGTCTTAGCATGGGCATTCAATCAGTCTAAGTCAGCAGAAGCAGCAAGAAACTGCCATACATCACCAGATTTTTGGTGTGTTTCTTTCTATGGAGTCCCAACAAATGCATCTCAACTATTCAATATAAGGCAGACCAATACATGCATGCCGTTAGCAAAGAATCCTTCATCACATGTATTTTCACATGTTTGCTTTAGCAGAACATCCTTTCTCCTGTGTCTGCTTCAGTGAAATGTTCCTTCACAAGTCTGCCTTAGTCTTTCACCTGGGTCCACTTCAGGAAAATACTCCTTCAACTGTTTGCTTCAACAAAACACCTTCCAGCATAATTGACTCTCCAAAGACCCCTTAAAGTTTCCACTTAAGCTTTTTACTTGGGAAGTATTGAAACTAGTTTGTATGTTGAAAGGTAGTGACAGAAGAGAGCCACACATGGTTGAGGAAAGGAGACAGAACACAGGTGCTGATGCCTTCCTGGAGTATATATAAATGTTGTATACACGTATCTTTTACTGTCTACATACATACAGTAAAAAATTCTGGAATGGCATTTGCAATCATTTATTACATCTTTCAGGGAAAATTATGCTTAAACATACAAGGAAATTCTGACAAGACTTGAAGCATGCTTTTCAATCTGGCATTTTTTCTACTCATATGGTTTATATCACAGTAGAGTTAATTGTAAGGTCTCTGGAAATATTTTGTTCTCATACCTTCAATCATTAGGACATAGTGAGAGGAGGTGCTAAGTAAGGTAAGAAGTCTATAACTTTGTCATTGTATTACTTAATAGTGTAGGCAAAAACTCTAGGCTTGCTTGGGGAAAAAGGAAGGAGAAGTTCTGAAAACTGAGTGTTGGGGTTTCATTCTGTCAGGACTAAGAAAATTGCACTTGGAAATTTATTTGGTTTTCCAATAAACAGAAGTGCACCACTGTGTATTTCTTTATAGTGGTGTAGACAAGTTACTTGTGGCTAGTCTTTGCAAGTCCATGAGCACATATGACCAGAGATGAGTGTTTGACGAAATGTGCTCCAGCCTAAGCTCATCTCCCAAGACTTTATTGGGAGATTTATTTACTTTGACATGCAGACATCCCACCCTATGCCCTGAGGGATTGGGAATATTTTGTCAAAGAACATTCACTTCTCTACAGTGATGCTTTCTTGCATCTGATATAATATACAAAATAGAGTCTTTTAAAGTATCAACAAATCTGGTCTTTAGTATGAAAGAATCATATATATAAACTCCATATTGTTCATTTGGCAAAATATCCAATCTTTTATGTTTCTTTATCACTTTAAATATCTCTAATTATGCAAAATTGAGATGTTCCAAATTTGACAGAGAATATGAGATATGAGAAAAAGAAAAATGATGCAGATCCCCACTTTAATTACCTCTCTCTCTCTCTCTCTCTCTCTCTCTCTCGTACGTACATGTATGTGTGTGTGCATGTGTGTGTGTGCTTGTGTGTATGTGTGTGTATACACATGTGCATGTGTATCCAAATGTGATCTTTCTTCTTCCTTCTTCCCTGCACATAAAGCAATATGCTAATCTCAAAGGAATATATCTTGTCCTTTCCTCTTTTCACCACAAATTTATGAATATGTTTGATATGTTCTTTTCAAAGAAAATTCTGATTAGCATACTGCATTTTAGTCTTAGTCATGGCATTATGTCACAAATGATGAGTTAACTGAATGCAGGTGTTGTTTCTATTTTGGAAGCCTTATAGGATAGTTTTAGTATTTCATTCATGTCTCTAATCACTTAGTACCTTAGTATACAACTTAACTGCTAGAGGGTAGCAGCTACATTCTTTATTCTAGGGCAGAGATTCTCAACTTTAATGCTGCGGCTCTTTAATACAGTTCCTCATGTAGTGGTGACTCCCACCAATAAGCTTATTTTCTTTGCTATGTCAGAACTACAATTTTGGTACTGTTATGAAACAGTGAAAGTATTTTGAGAAATACATGTGTGCCAAAGAGGTCGTGACTCACAGATTGAGAACCTCTGTTGTAGGGATTTCTCTGACCTAAGCCCTCTTGTCCATCCTTGCTTTAGAAAGAAGATGAATTAATGATTTTGGAGACAAGTCTCCTACAGCCAATAATGGGAATTTAAGTAAAACTTCTTCTTCCTTTGGAAGAATAGTTCAGGAATATGTCTACAATGGCTACAATGGCTTCTAGAAATATTCACAGAAAATGGCTTCATTTGCTATTGGAGGAAAATGAACATAATATCTCATCTTTCCTCATCTATTTGCTACCCCCTACTCAGTCTCACATACACATTTCCCATTCAGGATACTGTGGGGCTGTAGCACACATGTGTGCGTGGGTTCTATTGGGCTGAGTTGTAGGCCCCATGTGTCTGTCATGCCAAGGGGATGGTGCCGCGGTTCAGAGGGCAAGAATTCAACCGTGGTACTCCACACCGCACCAGGAAGCTGAGTGACTCTGCTCATGGGTGGAGAGAAGACAGTCTGAGGTCCCACAGGGACGGAGCTCTTGGGTTGGAGATCCCTGGGTCGGGAGGCAACCAGGGACCAACTGGTCTCATATCTGTGGGCTCCCAGGTGCCACTGAGAGGCCATGGAGGGACTGAGATGGGGCCTATGGGCTGAAATGACCTGCAGCTGAAGGGAAAGGGGGAGAAGATGAGCTCTGGCAGTGCCCCTCAGGGAGAAAACTCTTGGTCAGGGCGACTCCTTTGGCTAGGTCTTGACTGGCTTGACTAGCTTGCTTGAGTTGATAGGTCTCCATGGCTGGAACACAGAGAGGTCGTCGGTTGGAGATTAGGGGGTGGCTCAGTAGTTGAAGGCCTTCTCTATGGTTCCCCTCTGCATGCCCCAAAGATAAAAGGTGGCTCATGGTTTTAAAACATTTATTGTCATGGCGGAAAGTGGATGAAGCTATACCCTGTGTTTTCAGGGGCCTGAGGTTAAATACCTTTTGCAAGTAGGAGGAGGGTCTGGGAAGGAATTCTTAATTGGCTAGGCACTCTGGCCTTTGGGTATCTCATGAATATGGAGATGTCTTGATGCTATTTGGTCTGTGTCATACCCTCTACCTGTGATATGTGACCATGGTCACAATTCCCTCTTTGGGAGGGGCTTTGGAGGGCTGAAGCTAAGTGAGAGCAACCAGGGCCCAGGAGCAAAGCCAAACACCTAGCTTCTCTTTAGGGTCTCCAGGGTCCGAGGCCTGCACTTGACCAGGTACCCAGCTGCCTCTCACAACCCACTGCCCCACAGGATACTACTTACATTCATAATAAAATACTTTCACCTCAATTCTTGACTTAAGGAAAAATAATCATCTTACACACAAGACTCCAGTAAATGTCCTTTTAATTAGAGCAAATTACAGGGAAGTATGGTGTATCACGTGCTAAGACCTGAACATAATGTGTTCCCTACGTGTTAGGGACCCCTTAGTCAAACGTGAACACTTGTAAACATGAAGTGCACTCTGATTCTGAGGCAGCAGCCCTAGTTGTTAGGAGAGAAGAGTACATATCAGGAACTCTGGCTTCTATATTTAGATCTCCTGCTGACACAGAAAACCTGTTTCCCAACAGTACAGTGGTGACATTCTAACACTCAGAGAAATGGTGCATGATGCCTAAGGAGAGAACAGGTCTCCATTTGAGGAAGCCACAGAGGAATAGAAGAAGGAATTAAGGGCTCAGATCCTGTTCATTGGCAGACATGGTGCTTTCTGATTTCTTTTGACAGCTAAATAGAAAGCGGTATGCCTAGCAGTGCAATGGTCTTGAACAGATTTTAGGTCTTCTAGTTTCCAACCCTGACTCTGAGCCTCAGCTTCCCAAAGAGTGATAATCTCTATTTTGAAAGTTTTATATTAGAAGGAAATTTTTCAGTCATATTGTAATTTAATATGCTGTGTTTGGTTGATATCCTTAAGAGCCTCTGTTCTTTTCTGAAAGGAAACTAAAGAAGATTGGATCTTGGAGAGGAGGGAGTTGAAGTGGGAACGTGGGAGGAGTAGAGGGGAGAGAAAGCTGTGGTCTGAATGTAATATATAAGAGAAGAATGTTAAAATTGTGAAACCATGACTCTACTTCAGATATAAAATCAATACATGTTTAAAAAAAAGTATTTAATTTGTCAATCAATTAGGAAACCAGAGAGATAGCACAGCCAGTTTAAGAAATTTGCAAGAAACATACACAGACCAAGAACAGTGAAGTCAATGTGGAAAGGAAGGCAAGACTTACCTCTCCCACCCACAGTGGGAGAAAGAAGTTACTTGAGTTTTAACAGAACAGAATTTACATGTCCAAAAGATAGTTTGCATTACTGCCAGTTATATATTTACACAGTTGTACAGTAGCTCCCATGGAATCCAAATCACACAGTACTAAAGGATGTGCTGTACAAAAAATGCATAGTAGTTCATTGAAGGGATATTTTCCCCCTCGACATTAATGACTCTTAGATTTCATTATATAAAATCCATACGGAGTGATCTAGTGTTTTTCTTTATATCCTTTAAAAATCAGGTCTTTCCAAGAACACTGTGAGTAGAGGTGAGGGAAATGAAAATGCAGAGTAAAGAAAAGAACTGACTCTCAAATGACGGAAAGGCCCATCAGAGATCGGGCACATCCAGGGTGATAGGAGTATAGTAGGAGAAAGTCTCAAGTTGATGAGCAATATACTTCTGTGACAGCAGGAGGGAAGAGCAACGACATAGCTAACATTTCTTCCATAGGATCCTTAGGTGGTGGTGGTATGTCAAGACCTGGTTTCTCTGTGTATCCCTGGCTATCCTCCTCTGTAGACCAGGTTGGCCTCAAATTCAAAGATCTCCCTGTACCACTCCCACCCAGCTCATGCACAGGATCTTTTTCACTTCTCCTAGCAAAACTGGGAATTCATAAAGAATTTCATCTACTATAAAAAAGAATTTCATCAACTAAAGAAACTGGAGCCCAGAGTAATTAAGTAGCCTCAAAATTAAGTTGTCAAACAAATGGCATATTAAACACAGTTTTTCTAACTATAATAACTTATAATGCCATTCCATTAATGGAATGGTGGACAAGACACCAGTATTAAAGTTTTCTAATTCCTACCTCAAACAGAGAAGCTCAATAGAGGCTTCCAGGGAGTACGTTTTCATGTTTGTCATTGCTGATTCTCATGCTTTGTCATAATTCCTTCACTCTGTTGAGTGCTTTGGAGAGACAACATAGAATTGTCCTATAATCTTATAGGCTAAGATAACACAATTGATTTAAATTCACTATTTGACCAGAAGAGGGCTAGAAATTGAACTTGGGAAAATCCACATGCTAAGCACTCACTTCACCACTAAGCTCTGTTGATTACCTTTCCAGTGAATTGCCCTTGGAAGGTGAAGGGATGAATATAGCTCCTGGTCTTTTTTACACATAGAGGTTTATATTTTTGGTCAATAACATACATTATTATGTGTCTTCTGTATGATCAAAGCTATACTGAGTACACAGGGGAACATACCAGTGAATCAGACACAAACCATGACTTGAATAGTGTGTACTACAAAAACTTAGACAAATATTAAAAATATTAGAGAATAACACAACATGGGAAAGGGTATAGGATTTTAGAAAGGCCAAGAAATATAGCATTCAGATAAAATAATAAAAAAAATCATTAAGAAAGAGTCATTTAAAAGAATGAGTACAGCAAACATGGAAACAAATGTGTATATGTACACGGGCCATTTCCATGAATTACTATTACAACCAAAGGGACAACATAATTTCTTCATTACAAATTATTAATATTAGAAATCTATTTTCAATTTGTTATGTACTAACAAGTTGATGAACTTGCTATTCATTTACAAGGAAGTAGAGGATTCAATTAACAAGAGAAAGTCATGTTTAATTTTAATTGTGTAACTTCCTAAAATGAAAGGAAGTGTCATTTATGCTCATGAAAAACTTTCGGGGTCTCTTTTTTTCTACAATGATTTCAAATGGCATTTAAAATTGTCTTCTTCTAAGGGCAAATAGATCTTTATTTATTATCTAAAGCAATCCCAAGACAGAAGGAACCTTATGTTTTTCAGCACTACCCTGTCAGATGACATTTTATTACGACATAAATAGAAATATATGTAGATCTACAAATTGCTTTAAGCCTAAAGGTTCCATTTTGCTTCTAAGACTTTAAAAACAAGAAAAAGACCTTGTACAAGAAAATAATGTACTCTAAATCTCCTCTACCATTAACAACCACTTTATGATCACTATCATCTTGCAATAAGCAAAAAGGCAACAGATTACTTGCATGAAAAACATGGAGATACTTGGTTTGGAGCATGGATTTTGTTTCAGCTGACATTTCTTACAGAATGGTTCAAGATGTTTTCTGCAAATTGTTTTTGACTCATCAGTAATGCTTGGATTTCTCCTATTTAGCACCACAATTCACCAACTAATTATAAATGAGAACTGGAGGATCAAATGTAATGACATATAATAGGCACTCAACAACTACTTGGTGTTTTGAGGGACTGGAGGTGTCTAAGAATAAAATACATCAATTTCAACAAATGTCTGCCAGTTTAATTTACAATTTACTTTCATACTGAACAAACAAATGTGTGAGGATTACAATGCTGCCCTGTTTTCTAGTAGTTTTTAATTGAAAATAATTTTTCTCATATAATGTATTATAATCATCATCATTCACTCCTCCATCCACCCAGTTCTCCCTTTTTGCATTTTCTCTCTCTTTACAAAACAAGCAAATAGGTGTAGGTGAGCAAACAAATACACATGCACACACACACACACATATGCACACATACCATAAAAACACAAAATCATAAACCATAATATGCAACAAACTATTAAGACAAAAATTGCTCAAACAAAGCAAAATAGGACAAAAATTTGAAAAGGATACCATTGAGTTCATTTTGTGTTGGCCATCTATGATGAATATTGGGCCTATTCTTAAGTATTGTTTCTATACCCAGTATAACTTCATTGGAGAAAACTAGTTTTCCCTAGACAAATATATGTCAATTGGAGAAAGCTTTTTGGTTAGGTATGGGACTCCATTTTCATTTTCTCCTCTCAAGACTGAGACCCTGTCTGGCTTGAACATTTGTCTGCCCTGTGAATCTTTCCATGGTCTCCGTGAACTCATATGTGTATCAGTTCTGTTGTGTCTGGAAGATGCTGTTTTCTTGGTGTCAAAATAAACCCTTTTACTATTACAATGTTTCTGCTTTGTGGTCTGCATAGCTCTCTGAGCCCTGAGAAATGGTGTACCAACTTGTTTTTACCTAAAGTGTGTATAAGAATTTTCAGATTCATAAATCTTGTTAAAATAGGTCAAACATTGTCATGAGTTATATGCCTGAGAAATATTTTAATTATAGCACTTGTGTTTGGAGAAGTGGAAGAATATTCTATAACTCATTTTATTATCACAAAGCACATGATCCTTGAATATCCCTTTCACTCAGCTTGCTATGTTTACTTCAGTTTTTATAATATAATAGTTCTCAATTGAGAGACAATTTGTCTGGGGCAAATATTCACAATTAATGGGACAAATTTTGACAAGGAGTTCTGGTACCTAATGGATAGAGACTAGGGATGCTGGTAAATATTTTACAGTGATGCTAAAAACTTCCCACAACCAAGAATGATCTTGATCTACACACCAATGTCACCAAAGCTGACTGACACATATCATTAAACATAAATGTAGGAATTATTTCACAACCATGGTAGCTACAAGAATTCTTTAGACACAATGGTGACACACAATTCTAGGAGCAAGAAAGGTATGAAGAATGGTAGAAGAATGCCAGGAAATTCTGTAAAGCTGAAAATATCTGAGTTTACAGATAAAAGAGAGAAAAAATGTTAAGACTGACAACATTTTTATTAAATATTAACATTACAGTTTGCTAAATTGTAGTCTAAAGATCTCAGTTTACTTGATATTAAAATGATTGGGGATGAGGAAGGAAGACTATTTTTTTTGGAAGACTATTAAGAAAACATATTGTTTTTGCAGAGGAACCAGGGTTCAATTCCCAGCACCTACATGATGCCTCACAACCATCTATAGCTGGAATTTTAGGGGATCTAATATCCACTTCTGACCTCTGGGGTCAACAGGCATGCAAGCAAATACTCATGAAAAAATAAAATAAATTATTTGGGTGACATACTTCCAAAATAGATACATTTTTAACAACTTGAGGAAGTTATAACACTAATAGTAATATAGCAAACATTACTATCATTAACAGCTACAACTATTTAATGAAAAAAATATGGGCTGACAACACATTACTACTAATTCTCACAGTTAACATCAATCCTATTGTAAAGAGAGTTTCTGAAAGTGGTAATAATCAGAGGTAGCATTGAATGCAAGGCAAACTAGTAGCCATCATAATTCAATCTGCTTTTGATAAATATGACTTAGGGTCTACATTTTTTTCAAGACATAATTAGTTTATCCTTTATGTTCCTGTATACTGTCTTTCTTAAAAGTGTTCACCATAAATTCAGGTGCAGTGAATCATGCTTGAACTTTAAGGACAGAGACAGAGGTTTATTGTCTTTTGGGTCCACCTTGGGATATATATATATATATATATCAAGACCAAATAAACGATGACTCAAAACCAAAACCACATAAAATTGTCTACCCCATCCTTTTAATCCTCTTTAATCCATCCTCTTTGATCCATGGAGAAATTCACAACATACAATGTTAGCAACTTGCCAATATTTTCAAATTCGCTGAGATAGGGCAATGATATTTCCTATCTATCCATGGACTATAACTTTGTACAGGATCTATTGGTAGCCATTGGTGAGAAGAAAGTTTAGATATCATCATTTCATTCATGATGTAAAAATAAAATTTATGAGGTACTTTATTGTACTATGTGTTCTTCATTCCTATCAATATAGCTGGTCTTAAACTAATTGTTTACCAACTAATCAGGATATAGGAATCAATAATTTACTAGCTTCTTTACCTCTGAATTATTTGTCCTTCATGAAACCATGGATAGAATAACCAATAGTGTGCAGTTAATTCATGGTGAATTTTCAATTAAGTTCCTATAATTGCTTAGATTATATCTAATGATGATGAGATTTGCAATTGTACTTTCTTTCAAATTATGTACTTTAAATATCTCCTCACCAAATGACTGACACTATGACAAACTCTTGCCCTTTGCAGTCTTATTATCTTCTAAGACTTCCTTCTTCTTGAGCATCAACATTCCATGTAACATAAAAAATAAAAAAAATAAGAAATAGTGCTTAGTTGTGCCCAGATATCAAAGTTCTAGCTCTTAACTCTACCTCTTTATAATTCATCTATGATTTAGTTTATCTTTGTATCTCTTGAACTAACAGCAATGATTAGTCTGTTAGATAAAAGTATTATTCCAAAGGAAATTTAACTTCTATTTGCAGCAACCACATATATTTAATATTCCATTTTCATACAAGGGACTTACACCGAGGCAATTGTGATACTTGAAGACATGTTAAATTATTTACAAGAAATAAAAGGCAAAATGAAAATGCCACACTTGTCTATTTGTGACAGGAGTGAAAAACATGACATTTTCATTTTGAAATTCAATGACTGTTCTGTTCTTGCAAGTAATCTTTCACCTAAAAGTGATGTTGGAAAATATCTGGGACAAAACTAAATATTGATGACTAATTGTCTTGGTGTCATACAAGGTTCCTTCTTGATGCTTACTTTTAAATAAAACAAAACACAGATACTTAAATTATGTAATGTTTCTTATTAGCTTAGAAAGGTGTGGTGAATACAAGCATACATTATATTATACATGCAAGTTTATATAAGTAAGATTATTTTAAAGTAATTATGAATAATACATAGATGTTTGTAGAGAACATGGTATATGTTCACAAAAGGGTCATTTCACCAAGAAGATAAAACAATTACAAACTGAATATTATCCTTTATTTCAACAAATATTCTTTAATTTTTTAAATTCACTTTTATCCATGTGCATCTGCTATGGGGGTTGTGCATGTGAGGACAGAAGAGGGTTTGTATCTCCTGTAGCCTACATTACAGGTAGCTGTGAGCTACCTGATGTGGGTACTAGGACCCAAACTCACGTCCTCTGCAAGAGCATCAGTTGCTATTAACTGATTAGCTATCTCTCTAACTCTTCTACAAATAATCTGAATCCTGGCATTTACCACCACTGAACTGATTCTATTCAACATCCTCTTGGAAATGACATTTATCTCAGACCTAACATTACCACAACAGTAAACAAAACAGAGTGATTAAATGCAGGCCTTAGTTCATGTTTTATATATTGAATGGCTCATTGTCTCAATTGTTAGCACTAATTTATGTCTAAAAGCACATAAGCCTGTTGAACTTCTTAATAACATGCATAAGAATCCCAAATTATATGAATCACACATCAACATATTTCAACGCACACTTTTCAATATAGAAAAGAGCATATACAGAGAGAACTTATGATCCTAGCAATACTAAGATGGAAGACAGAGATGGGTGAATCCATGGCAGCTTTTCTTCAATTAGTCTAGGCTACTGGTGAGATACCAGGCCATGGGGAGAATCTAAATCAAATGAAAGGAGAAAAATATGTAAGGAATGACATCCTAGGCTGTTCTCTGACCTCCTCACACATATGCTTGCACCCTACACACTTACATCCCACTAACAAAAATCCATCGTCAATACAATTTAAGAAATGAAAGTTGTTATGTATATGTTAACTCAATAGGATGGATGTTTGTACACTGGAAAATACAAAACATTGCTGGAATAAGTTAGCGGAGACATAAATAAATGCAATGGCCTCCCAGGTACAGAAGTAGGAAAACAACGTTCCAACAGTATTAATAATACCCATTGGGATTCACAGAGCCAAGTGAGTTGGGGCAAGAATGATGAAACTCTTAGGAATAAGGAAAAAAACGTAAAGAAGGAGTGAGAGTGAGAGGAAGAGGAAAGAAAGGAGAATTTAAGAGGAGAGAATAGGGAC
Organism: Grammomys surdaster; assembly: GCF_004785775.1. Classification (NCBI taxonomy): domain Eukaryota; kingdom Metazoa; phylum Chordata; class Mammalia; order Rodentia; family Muridae; genus Grammomys; species Grammomys surdaster. The sequence continues at coordinate 3,726,058 of NW_021604589.1, read as the reverse complement.
AAGAAAGGGAAGAATTTGGGAGAGGAGAGTGATCAGAAAGCCTAGATATTATATTCTGTTTTAGGCCTGATTCTCATCCAACTCAATAAATCAATCAGAGATATTAATAGTTTTTTCCTACATGTAAAGAGTACAGTCATTTTACTGGTGATCATGACTAAGAGCTTGTTGTTGACCATCAAAACCTCTAATCAAATTATCGGATTAACATGCAAATATGTTGGCATGTAGTAGGATAGCTCTTAAAAGCAAATTTTTTTTAAAAAAAAAAAAAACCTTTAACCAAAAGAAATTGTGGATTGAGTGTTAGTATTTATATACCTTATCATCATTAGCATAGAAGCCAATTAGGACATATTTCTATTGGCTTTAGAAAATTTAGCCTTGTAGTTATGAAATGATTCCTTAAAGTTAGGCAGTTTCTAATAGTTATAAATGTTATGACCTGGAGAAAATCAAATTAAGTATCAGTTAGGGTTCTGTAGAGGAACAGAAATTATAAAATGAATATATAGTAAGAGATAATTTATTAGATTGACCATACTATACAGCGAGTAGTAATCCACAAATGCCTATCTCATACCAGAGAGGCTGAAAACCTAGTAGTTGTGCAATCCATGAGGCTGTATCCCTCAGCAGTCCCAATGGGCTACTGAAAACCTGGAATATTTCTGGAGAGCCACTGGTCTTCAGTCCACATTGGGAGCTTGAGGAAGCTGGTCCTCATATCAATGAAGGAATTAACAGTGTTTCTCAAACCTCCTTTGGGGGTTGCATATCAGATATCCTGCATATAAGATATTTACATTATGATCCATAACAATAGCAAAATAACAGTTATGGAGTAGTGACCATACTATTTTGGATGGGGATCACCACAGCATGAGGCAATCTATTTAATGGTTACAGCATTAGGAAGGTTGAGGATCACTGGTATAGGTAAACTAGTAAGCAAGAATGAAGGCCAAGTGAACAAAAATCATTCCTTCTTCCATATCTTTTTATCAGGGTTACTATTGGAAGGTATCACCTACTCATAATACGGTGGGCCTTCCCACAATTAATGTAGTCAAGACAATTAGACACAGACATGTTCACAGGTCCTCCTTAATACTTCATTGAGACTTTCTTCCTAAGTAATTCTAGGTTATGCCAAGTTGGCTGTTAAAAATTAACCACCTCAGTGAACTGCTTTTATGCCTCAGTCTTCCTTATCTGCAAAATGCAGGACAGACTAATACCTACTCATTCCGGGACGACATACAGTGCTCATGAGCACACAGTGAGCTTTCAGTGTTTTAGTTCTTACTACAGATAGATGTCAATCTCTTTCTTTTACAATAACTCATTTTACTCAAGTTTGTATCCATAAATGTGAATTCACTTTAAATGAAATGCTCAGGACTGAAGTGTTCAGATGCTAATGAAAAGAAATGTAAAGTATTTACTAGGGTAGTTTTTAAAAAGCCTCTTGTGGGAATTAAGGCAAGCAATGTGGGTGGGCATGTTCATGTATATAGGTACACATGCATGTATGTTTGCATGTTAAGGACAGAGGAAAAGCTCAGATGTTCCTCAAGTGCCATCTACTTTTGTTTTGGTAGGGTCTCTTACTGGCACACAACTCAAAATATATGTTAGAGATAATTGGTCAGGGATTCCCGGGAGTCGGCATATCTCCGTTTCCTCGGTGCTAGGGTTACAAGCATGTGCCAATACAACCGTCTTTTCAAAAACTGTGGTTTCTGGGGATCAAACTTGAGTCCTTTGACTTAAAAGAAACACTTTGTTATCTCCCCAGTCCTTTAAACTTGATGATGTCAATGTGCTTAGGATTTACTAGCTTAAAGGTATTTTAGGTTCCAGAAACATGCCAACACTATCAGTTAGCAGGGAAGACAAAAAAGTTTCTAATATGACACAACATTTTGAATGTTTCCAAGCCAATTGGCTAGACTGGACAAATAGATAACGTGTAATGCATTGACAACAAAGAGGTAAAGTTTCAAATTTCCTTTTTAAAATCTTGTGACAGTGTAAATTGAGTTTGATGAACATTTTGAAATGGCTTTACTCTTTCTTTAACGTTCCTATCCTCTTATCATTTATTTTCTATTTTGCTTTATACAAATTCATAAAATTTATCCAATAAGCTGATCTAAAATGATGTATTTCTTTGTGGAGATAGGAAAAAAAGTAAACATACAAAATCTCATGAGTTGCCTCCATGTTGTTTAATTTTTTTACTAGCAGAAAATAGATTTGTGATAGAACTCTATAACCAGGAAAAAGAAAGACTCACTTTTTTTCCTAGCACCCTTTGAGGGAGGCCCAGTGCCAAACCCCTTCCTTCAGAGATTATGGGCAGTTTGCATACATAGTCAAACAGTGTGTTATTTGACTCAACTGAGGAGACTCTGTCACATGAAGAGGCATGCATTTCTGTTGAGGAGAACGATGAGCAAGTAGATGGGTTCCAACAGAGTTTTCCTATCTCAAAAAGCATTGGGGGAAGTGTCTATGGAGACACTAAACATATTCCACAGGGAGGGGGGAAACAAAACAAAACAAAAAAATAAAGCAGGAGATCATCAAACAGTGTGTTTCCTGTTGACAAAAGGCAAGAAGATTGATGTCAGTCTAGTCCTGCATCCCTGGAGAGATAAGTACATTCTTATTTTGATCAAAGTACACTGATGTGGCAATCCTTGCTTTACACCTAATTTACCCTGGCAACAGTATAGATATTAAGTGACGTTTCTACCAGTGTTTATATGTAACTATGAGTTGGTTTAGTTTGTTTTATAATTTTGTACACAGGTTGTGTGTGTGTGTGTGTGTGTTTATCCAAGCATCATAGTATATATAGAAGCAAAGGAGCAAAGGAGTAAATTCAGAGGCATTATAAAAATCAAAGTAACACACTTATTTAAAGAGAGATGACCAAGATCCATCTATAACCTTAAATTCAGCCCTGTGTTGACCCAATGGTTCAGATTTCCTCATCATCAGCAAGCAATGTCTAAAATCTTGATGATCTAAGAATTAAAGAAAAGCAGTCAACCAAATGACCAGTTGCAAAAACTTAAGCTGATGAGTTCTGTTAAATGGTCTGAGCTTATATTTTCCAAACTCAAAACTCTTTGGAGGTATGTTGTCATTGCTTAATTGTCATTATTCAAAATACTAGTGGGGAGTTATCATGCACTTCTGGGTTAATTTTTTCTTTGCAGTCTCATCACCATTTTCATTTTGTTTACATCTCTAACCACAGATGTTGATGGAGCTGTAATGTTGCTTCAATATCTATTGCAATATTTTTATTGCATTCTGCAGGTCCTCCAGTAAACGTTACTTGCAATATTTTTATCAACAGTTTTGGATCTGTCACAGAAACCACCATGGTAAGTTCTACAGTGCCACTGGCAAGAGAAAAACGTGACTCAATCATGCCATGAACACAACCTGTCAAATTTTTTATTGTTCAAATTACAGGGCCTCCTGTAAATGTTACCTGCAACATATTTATCAACAGCTTTGGGTCAATAGCAGAAACTACAATGGTGAGTGGGACTGAGCATTGAAGCCATCGTGTGAAGGAATGGGATATGGGATCACAGAACTATTGCATATTTATTTGACATTTACTGGGTGCCAATCTCTAATGTCAACATCCTCTAAAAACTGACATTTCTACATCTTCATTTCAAATAGTCATTTATCAAGGAGCTATAACTTAAAGTCTAATGATCTTTAACCTATTACCCCAGAGCAATTTTGTAAACATATAATTTTTGTTAGGTTTGGTAGAATGAGCAGCAATAAATATGGTGTGTATTTAGGAGTATTAAAATATGTACATCTCCAATGTCTCATAAGTATATATTTTTTAAAGATTGACACATAATTGTCATTGTTAGTCTTTTACTTATTACAAAAGCTGGGATGACATCAAGCCTGTCTATTGCTTATTTACGATATCATAAAAAGGAGAGATTCAGAAGAGCATGAGTATACACACCCATGTTCATATGTGTACACATAATTTTCTTAGCAATAGTTAATATCAAGTTAACAAAAATTACATAAAATATTAACAGATTTGAAAAACATAAACATAATAAAATACTCATTAAAGATAAGTAGTGCAAAAATCTTCCACATATTTGAAGTAGGTGCAGGCACTGTATAATATGCTAAGACAGCTGATCAATAAAATGTTAAGTGATCCAGACCACTAGATCATAGCCAAATCCCACGTAGCCCTAGATTACAGCATGGAGATTACATCTAGGGTGAAATTCTTCCTTGGAATCTGCTTGTTTTTTTCACAGTTCTTAGTTGCTTGCTCCTAATTTACATAGTTATTAAATCATATAGCCACATTATTGGATGAGACCAAAATGAAATTTTAGTTGAATTTGACAAAATATTATAGTAACAGAATCCTACAAAATCTCAAGACTCGAAAAATGAACATACGATGTCATTGAGAAATAAAAAAGTTTTTAGTGGATTTTCTCTTCTAGGCTTCTAAGGTCATGTTTAATGAATTACTGTACTTTGTGATGTTTTTGATACTAAGAAGAATTAATTTACCTTTACTAGTCAGCTTTATTGGCAAAGCATAAAATGTAATGTAAATCTATTACCCATTTTGACACCACTCTGAAACAGCATTGTCCAGAAGTAAGATTTTAGCAAGATGTGTAGTACATTAAGAATTTTACCTAAATAAGCTACTTTTGATAGGGTTATAAGAAACACAAAACAAAACATGAACAGAAAAGCACAACACTAGGCTTGACACACAGTTTCTGTCACTTTTCTTTTAAAAGAGGGACACTGTTTCCAGTAGCCCACTGTCACCAGCTTTACACGATGGCATTCAATGACTGTATTTGCACGACCTAATGCTGATTGCATCAATTAAACTCCTAAGTTGCCTTGATTAGACCTCCCCATTGCATTTTACTCTCAATCAAAAATGTAAATATGCACCTTTTCCATGTTCATTAATACAAGACCCTAAACATTTAAGGAGATGAAAACGGAAGCTATGGATACTCAATTTTCTTTAGTCTTTAAGATTTACAGAGCTGTTTAGTAAATGGGCTGCATAGGTGCTTCCTGGTCACTTACTGTCTTTTGTCATGTTTCTGATGGGGAAACAAAGGAAACTGTTGTTCAAAGGTAACGTCAGCAGCCTGGTTATCTGCTGTGTAAGGCAGATCAAATTGCATGTTTAGAAGAGTGTTGCATAGCCTGCTTCTTTTATTCACTTAGTAGCTTTTGATATAACGACAAGCTTCTTTCTGTTTTGAAAAACACACGTACATCTTGTTTTCTTATGGCTTTGATATGAACCTAAAAAATTTAGAGAAAAAGTCATCATGTTTATGTTCAAGAAGAAAATCTCATGTCACCTAGGATAGGAATTGGCAAATGTTTCCTATAAAGAGACAGACAGTAAATACTTTCGACCTTGGGAACCAGGTGATTTCTCTTATGCCTACTCAACTCTGCCCTTTGGGCATGAAAACAGCCATACTAATAGTGATCAAATGGATGTGAGTGCATTCCAATAAAATTTTACTTGTAAAAATAGACTGAGTCAAACATGCCAACCAAGGATCTAAGGCATTAGCAGTTACATAGGTGATATATTGATAATAGTGTGAATGATTTTGTAAAAAATGTCCTGGCTTCCAAGAGGGCTGAAGATTTGCCTGATTGTCCACCTGATTCAACTTGTCTTAATTGGTTCAGGCTACAAAGTACCACAAACTGGATGGTTTACAGACAGCAGAATTGATTCTCCTTATTCTTGAGGCTGGAAGCTCGAGAATAAGGTGCCAACAGCACATCAGTGTCGGTGAGGGAACTCCTGAGGTTAGAGACTGGTAATTTTTTATATCTTCCCATTCTAGAAAGTTCTCTTCCTATTCCCTCATAATCTAATACTATCATGCTGGGAATTAGAATTTTAAAACTGAAATTTAAGAGGTTATCAATGTTTAGCCTAAAACATGCTTCACATGTTGTCTGTCATAGCCCAAACTTACTTTTTTCAAAACTCCAGCTCAGTCGATAAATTTGCTGGTATTTCCCCAAATTTTGACTCATAAAATTTGCTTTGAGCAATTTAATTTTTGAAATGAAATAGAACTTCAACTAATTTTAGTTGTGATCAGAGACTTTAAATTCTATGCCTATCAATAAAGTAATGGAGGACACCAATTAGTGTTGTTTCCTGAGGATGAAAGTTTTGATTTATCTGAAATTTCTGGAACTATTTTTTTTTTCAAAGAATGCTTCCAAACTGAGTTTCTGATCATATTTGTTGTCCTCTGTTTCTTTACACATCATTTTCCTACAGAAGCTGAAGTAGCATTGAAGGATAATTTGGTTGGTTATTTATAAAGAAGAGGTGATGATTGTTTGTTTCTGTCAACTTTCTTATGGAACTATACGACCAGCCCATGGTTAATGAAATCACACTAATTTGTTGTTAATGCTGCATGTTAGCAAAGTATTGGCTTACTTACAGAATCAGTACAAATGCTCCCTTCTTTGATTCAAGTATTGGAGTTATTCACTCACAGAACAGCATATTGTTTCTTTAAGGAATATTTTCATGGATCATCATAAAGATATGCTACACAATAATATATGTATTTGTTCATTAAGAGGCACATGGATTTATTGCTGTTTGACCCTTTATTATGGTTCTTCATCAGATATAGTTTTGTATTGTCTTGAAGATGTAAGAGACTAGGAAGGGATATATACTGAGACGGGTTATATTCTGTTTTAGAAATGTCAGTTTATCCTTTCCTTATTTCGTTCTCCCTTTTCTTTAGCTGACAATGGTAATTGAATCATCAGGATAAGGAATATATTTAACACACCTTATTTCTTAAGGTTGAGGCAAAAATAGAAAATATTAGCAAGATAAGTAACAGACAAGAGTATTTCATCCAGGTGTATGTCACTCTCCCAAAGACTGGGTCATCAGAAAATGGAAATGGGAAGCTTTCTTCCCATCTTCAAATGGCTGACTGGAGAGATGGTAGTGAATTCTGCATGATTTGGGCCTGAAGCACCTATATACTACCCATGACCCAACAGTTGATTCTGAGTCTTGACACATTTGAGAGATGTGAGAGATAACTAAATATACATAATGTATTTTTTCAGTTCCTACTGTACTATAAGGAGTTCTCTTTCCACTAATCTGAAATTGCATTCCTGAGAAACTCAGAGAAGACAGGCTAACATGGATGCCCGTTGTGAAAGAGCATAGCATTTTCCTTTAATTCAGTCACTGAAAGAACACATCATAAGAAGATGCTAACTGACAAAGAGATAACACATTATTATGTTTCTGATTTCTAACATCTTAAAGAATAATCAATACATTGCCATAAACTTGATGTTCTGTTAAGCTGATACATAAGATGAACTTGCTTTCTAAATTAACAGTGAAATCTTTATGACCACATTGATCACAAAGTATCTACCTACCATGATAATTTAAAATGCAAGTTGTCTCATTAAAACTAATACAGTTTTGAGACTATGAAAATGTTTTTGGAGTGTAGGCAGGTTTAAAAACCAAAGTGTGATATAAGCATTATGGAGAATCAAGGAGTTGTGTTGTCTAATTATATATTTATAATTAGATTAAAATTTCACACATACTAAGGAATAAGAGGTAATGATTAAGTTTGATATGCATATTTATGAGACAAAGTGGTCATCTTTATGTACATCTTTATGCAGAGCTCCATATAGTAGTGCAAATAATTCAGCTTAATGTAACAATGTCCATAGAGTAAGGCTTGCTTTAGAAGGGATCAGAAAAAAACTTGAAAAATCCAAACTTTGACATAAAAGACTATTATGGAATGTAGGGACTCATATTACCAGTGTTAAGACCATAATAAAGATTATGCAGTCTATACATGTATTTTATTTCAAATGAAATATATCCACATATATAATATAAATGTTTCTATTGTCTTATCCAATGCTCAGAGAGTCAATAATACAGAGAAAAAAATTAGTACAAGGGAATCTGTCATTTTTTTGAAGTAGAATTTGTCCTTAAAGAGTGCAGGCAATGTAAAAGAGAATATAGTCTGAATTTTAACATGTTTCTCAATATTTACTTTCCCTTTAATATTTTATTGAGCCTAGAAGCAGTAGAAAAGTCCAAGGAAGACTACAGAATTATATAACTACTCTATTATGATCGGGGTTATTATTAGATTATGAATTTATTTGTAAATAAGCAGAAATCATACATTGATAAATTATATGTGCCAAGTAATTATCCTCATTGAAATTATAGTGAATGAAGCATTACATAGGTATAGCTGCAAAACCTTTTCTTTGTTTATCTAATTTCTCCTTGGATGACCCTTTTTAAGATACCTTTTAGTACTTTAAAATGTTTTAAATACTTTAAGGGCTTTTCTCTATTTTAGTATAGTGTATATCATCATAAAAAAAATCATGGATAAATCCTAATGACTACATGTCCAAAGGGATATCTACTTATAATTAAAAAGGTCTCATATATATTTTATTTCATATGTAATCATTGGATACAAAGATATTCCCTTTATGGCTACTGGTGTTTATGAACAGTGAAATTTTTATTTTAAATGAACTTTAGACACTTATTTGTCGAAGTGAGGTAAAATTATCTTGCTTCTTTTCTAAAAATTCAAATATTACAAATAAATGCTTCACAATTTTCTTGATATAAAATTCAAAATAGGAAACCAAAAATACTAGGGAACACTTATGGGAATTTTATTTGGAAAATAAGTTGAGATATTTTCTTAAAAGTCATCAATTTAATATAGCATGTAACCAATTTAATATCCCCTAGGTAGGTCAATAGACAAGTTTAAATTGTCTCAGGTATACAGGAGGATAACAAGGATACTATATTTGTGATTTTGTTGTTCAGTGATTTCTAGCTGGATTCTCATGACCTTTTGTACCCTAAAATATGTCCTAGTGAAGGGGCAGCTGTGCTCTGAATGGTCTGATATTTAACATTTTGACTTTTATGTTCAGAGGCACCCACTTCCTGGAATTGGAGTATCTCTAGACTTTGTAGGGCAGGAGAGCTTCTTTCCTTTTTCCATTTGAAACAGCATATACACTCTCCACTCCTGACAAGAATTCTGTTAAGAATGCATTCTCACTCTAGGAGACTAGAGGGTAAGGTGCACCTTAAACTGGAGAGGCCTCATTTTCTTCCTTGGGAAATCTTAAGAGCATGCCACATATACCAACACAAACATGAACATGGTGTTGTTGCATTCTTAATTGGCATTTCTTCACTTTTCACAAATTAGGCTTTCTTGCTCACTATTCACACAGATCTCTAATGGTTCAGTAACACCCATTCCCAAAGAGACCCTGAACTGCTAATAATCTCTTTCTGACCATAGTTCTCTGGTCTCTTTGGACAACTCCCAAAATGAACAATGAGAAAGTCGGGGTCCTGCTGTTTACTTTATTGCACACTGGGAAGGCCAGTGAGCTAACAGATTGATGTACTTATTGAGCTAAGCCCCCAAATGGCATCAATTCTGATTTGAAGATTTGCTATGCAAAACTTCCAAATAACTTTTCAAGTTAGAATACTCATGATAATACAATGTAAAGCCTTAGTTACTTTTAATAATGCCAACTTTCCAAAATCCATGGTTGATTGTTTATTTGCAATAGTTAGGAACTATTTGAGTTTTAACCTGTTCCAGCCTATGTTAGGTATATTTCCCAAGAACTATGACATTCAAAATGTTCTATGCGATTGGTTACCAGTAGTCTTCAGTTTTAAAAATTCCATAGAAAATTTAATATGTTAGTGTATCCTCATCTCTAAAATGTTTGTTTGCTTTTGATCATGAGAGAATTAATCAAAACAAGCCATCCTTTAGCAGTTTCCATGGTACTTGGCAGATTGAACAATCATGTATATTTGCTTACTAATAAGGGTATTGTGAAATTTGGGAAACTAAAGTAAAAAGTTTTCAAGCAAATCAAGACAGAAAAATAATGATCAAAGCCATCTAGATGGCAAGGATGTGGAGATGAAGCCAACAGGGCTTAAATAGAAGGTAAGAGAAGAACAAATGAAGATGTCTCTAATTTTTAATAACCACAAGTGACAGGAATGATTAGCTGTGAAACTACAGTTGTAATAGACTAGAGACTTCTGATGACTCCTCTGAATCTAGATCAAGTTAGTCATTGCTTCCAGGAACCTAAAAGTCTTTAAATACAAGCCCCCAAGAAAATAGTTAGTTGCAAGCAGATTCATTAGCACAGAAGGAAATACCTGGATCAAGTGAGAAAGGCAAGGCTTTACCTGAGCCTCCCACAAGGGTGAAAACCTTTGTCTGAAAGTTTTCATATGGGAAAAACATGAACAATTTCTGTTTCAGTGAAGCATCAAGCTGTCTGCTGTAGACATAACACATTGGTGGAATTCAGTGAAATATCTAAGAGCTTCAATAGTAATTAGTTGTGAAGGAACCATTTTGTCAACATGAAGTATCTTAATGTTTTTACGATTTTAAGAATAATGGTCTATCATAATATGGTTTTATAAGATTTTCACTCCCAAATTACAGAGTGAGTTTTCTTCTATACAGAGCTTCTAAGCAAAAAAAAAAAAAAAAAAGAGTTCAGAAATCATGCCATTTCTGATTTAGAAAATGAACCAGGTTTATTTGGTAATCTGCCATGACAAACCGACTTCTTTACTCATTGCCCTTTTCTACAGAAAGATCATCTTCACTTAATATAACTTCAACCAAGAAACAATAATTCAAGCATAAAAATCAAGAAAGTCAATCTGTTTAATTGGTGTTCTGATTTGGTTGAATCTTTTTTCTTCATCCTCTCCACCCCAAATCCTAGTAGAACTGAGTGTTTTATTTTGATCAAAGTGTACAGAGAATTGTTTGATCAAATTTAAAAGACTATATTAAAAACAAAAAGAAAGTGAGAAGAGAATTAAATAGATTTCTTAAGTGAGGGTAGGCAGTAAGTGGCTCTTGTATATGACATTTCTGTAGGACTACCGAGTGAACATTTTTCTGAGACAGCAGTGGAACGATTCACGGCTGGCATACAGTGAGTACCCAGATGATTCCCTGGATTTGGATCCATCGATGTTGGATTCGATTTGGAAACCAGATTTGTTCTTTGCCAATGAGAAAGGTGCCAATTTCCATGATGTTACCACTGACAACAAGTTGCTGCGTATTTCCAAAAATGGCAAAGTACTCTACAGTATCAGGTAAGCTGTTGGCTTTATCACCTCTTTTCTCAAGGCCTAGAGATGCTTGATTCTTCAAGACAGGATGTTATGAATATATGACTTTGTTGTTTCTTGTTTATCATTTGAATCTTAAATATATGAATTTCAGAATGTTTCATGGTCTTATAAGTGTGATTCTTCACAAGTTTGTTTATTGACAGGTGATGGTATTATATAAACACCTAAGCAAATGTATTAAAGAAATTATAGTCTTCAGTCTAATTACCATGAACCATAGTTGGAGTAAGACTAGGCTCATCTTCTATTGAGGCTAAACAAGACAGCTCACTTAAAGGGAAAGAATCCAAAGGCAGGTAACTGTCATAGACAACCCCTGCTCCAGTTGTTATGGGTACCACATGAAAACCAAGTTACACATCTGTGATATGTATAGGGGACCTAGGTCCATCTCATGTAATGCTCTTTGATTGGTGGTTCAGTCTCTGTGAGATCCTATGGGCTCAGGGTAAGTGTTCTTGTGGTATCCTTAACATCTCTGGCTCCTTATTCCTTCTTCCCCTCTTCCACAAAATTTCCCTAGCTCTACCTAATGTTTGGCTATGTGTTTCTGCATCTGTTTCCATTAGCTGCTAGGTGAAGCCTCTCAGAGAATAAACTCCTGTCTGAAAATATAGCAGAATATCACTAATAGTTTCAGGGGTTGGCAATCTCACATGGGATGAATCTAAAGTTGGGCCAGTCATTGCTTGGCCATTCCCTCCATTTCTGCTCCATCTTTTCCCCTGCACATCTTGTTGGGAGGACAAATTTTGGGTCAAAGTTTTTTTTAGGGGGGGGATTGGTGTCTTCATTTGTACCACATTTTCTGCATTCATTCTTCAGTTGTTGAGGGACATATAGGTTGCTTCCAGTTTTTGGCTATTATTTACAGAGCTGCTATGAACACTATTTAGTAAGTGTCTCTGTGGAATAGTGGGTATATGCATCTTTTGGGTATATGCCCAGGATTGGTATAGATGGGTCTTAATGTAGAACTGTTCACAATTTTCTGAGAAACCACTAAATTGATTTCCAGAGTGGTTTGCAAATTTTCACTCACAACAGCAATGGAGGAGTGTTCCTCTTTCTCCACATCCTTGCCAGCATGTGCTGTCACTTGAGTTTTTGATCTTAGCCATCCTGACAGGTGTAAGATGGAATCTCAGAATCATTTGATTTGCATTTCCTTGATGATTAAGGATGTTTAAGATTCCTTTAAGTGTTTCTCAGCCATTAGAGATGCCTCTGACAATAATTCTGTCTAGCTTTGTTCCCCATTCTTAAATTGGGTTATTTGGAGTTTTGGTGTCTAATTTCTTGACTGCTTTATATATTTTGGTTATTTGCCCTCTCTTGAATGTAAAGTTGGTGAAGATCTTTTGCCATTCTGTGGGCTGCTGTTTTGTCCTTTTAAAAATTATTTTTTTAAATATTTTATTTATTTTTATTCACATTATATCCTAACTGCAGACCTCCTCCTCCCAGTCCTGACCTTACAAATCCCACCATTGCCCACTCCCCTTCTACTCAAAGAAGGGCAAGTTCCCCCCTTAGGTACTACCCCACCCTGGGGCATCTAGTCCCAGCAGGACTAAGATCATCCACTCCCATTGAGGCCCAATCAGGCAGTTCAGGTAGGGGAAGGGAATCCAATGGCAGGCAAAAGAATCAGAGACAGCCCCTACTCCAATTAGTAGGGAACTCACAGGAAGACCAAGCTGTACATCTCCTATAAATGGAGAGGAGGGCTAGGTCCAGCCCCTACATGCCCTTTGGTTGGTGGTTCAGTCTCTGAGCCCCCATGGTCTCAGGTTAGTTGACTTTGTAGGTCTTTGTCTTGTCTTTGACCGCACTGGCTTGCTCAGTCCTGTTCCCCACTCTTCCACAAGACTCCCCATGCTCCACCTGGTGTTTGGTTGTGGGTCTCTGCATCTGCCTCCATCCTCTGTTGGATGAAATCTCTCAGGAGACATTTATGCTAGGTTCCTGTCTGATCATTGATAGTGTTAGGAGTTGGCTCTCTCAAATAGGATGGGTCTCAAGTTGGGGCAGGCATTGTTTGGCTCTTCCTTCAGTCTCAGCTCCATTTTTATCCTTGTGCATCTTGTAGGTAGGACAAAGTTCAAGTTGAAGGTTTTCAACTTGTGGGTGAGTTGATGTCCCCCTAATTCCACTGGAAGCCTTGCCTGGGTTATAGGAGGTGGCCACTTCAGTCTCTATATCCCCTCTGGTAGGAATCTCAGCTAGGGTTACCCCTATAGACTCCAGGTAGCCTACTCCAATCCAAGTCTCCAGCTGGTCACAGAGATACCCCACATCAAATTTCATTCTCAATCCCAGCCCTCTCCTACTCCTCCCCCAACTCCTGTTCACCATTCTCATATCCCTCTTCACCCCATCTCCAACCCAGTTCCCTCTCTCTATCCACCTCTAATGAGTATTTTGTTTCCCCTTCTGAGTGAAATTCACAAGTCCTCCCTTGGGTCCTCATTATTATCTAGTTTCTTTGGGTCTGTGGATTGCAGCGTGGATATCCTGCACTTTATGACTAATGTCCAACCATAAGTGAGTACTTACTGAATGTGTATTTGTGGGTCTGGGTTATCTCACTCAATATGATTGTTCTCAGGTTCCATCCATTTGCCTTCAAATTTCTTGTCTTTATTTTTTATTTCTTTTAATTCAATAGATGATTTTTTAAAAAATTTATATACAATTCAGCCGTTGTTCCCACTTCTGGTCCCCCCAACAGTTCCTCATCCCTTTCTCCACCCACCCACCCCTCACCTCTGCCTTCAAGAGGATGCTTCCCCACCTGCAGGCCTCCCAGTTCCCTGGGGCCTCAAGTCTCTCAAAGATTAAGCAAATCTTCTCCCACTGAGGCCAGACCAGGCAGTCCTCTGCTAAATATGTGTCAGGGGCCTTGGATCAGCTTGTGTATGCTGTCTAGTTGGTGGCTCGTTGCCTGGAAGCTCCCAGGGGTGCAGGTTAGTTGAGACTGCTGGTCTTCCTATGGGATTACCCTCCTTCTCAGCTCCTTCAGTTCTTCCTCTAATTTCTCCATAGGTCCTGAACTTCAGTCCAATGGTTGGGTGTAATTATCTGCATCTGTCTCAGTCAGCTGCTGAGTAGAGCCTCTAAGAAGTCAGCCATGCTAGGCTCCTGTCTGTAACCACATCATAGCATCAGTAATAGTGTCAGGCATTGGTGTCTTCCTATTAGGTGGATCCCCATTTGAGCTGGTCACTGCTCGGGTCTTTCCATCAGTCTCTTCTCCATCTTCATCCCTGCAGTTCTTCTAGACAGGGGTCTAGAAAGTAACAGGGACCGGGGGGATGAGCGACTCTCGGGACTCAATGGGAGTGACCAGTGGGGAGAGGGAACTTGAAGAATCCATCTCCAATAGATAGAGAGGGTCTCAAGAAGAAGGTGTTACCAACCTACAGTCTTTGTTTTTAATAGCAGAATAATATTTGACTGTGTAGATGTAGCATATTTTCTTTATCCACTCTTCAGTTGAGGGACATCTAGGTTGTTTCTGGCTATTAAGAATAAAGATACTACGAACATAGTTGAGTTTATTGTATAATGGAACATCTTTTGGGTATATGCTCAGAAGTGGTCTTGAGATAAATTTATTTACAATTTTCTGAGAAACTGCCAAATTGATTTCCAGAATATCTGTACAAGTTTGCACTCCCAACAGCAATGGAGGAGTGATCTGTTTGTTTCACATACTTGCCAGCATGAACTGTTGCTAGAGTTTTTGATCTTAGCCATTTTGAACAGTGTATGGTGGAATCTTACAGTAGATTTGATTTGTATTTCCCTGATGATTAAAGATGTTGAACATATTTTTACATGCTTCTCAACCATTCAAGATTTCTCCGTTGAGTATTTTGTTTAGCTCTGTACCCCATTTTTAATTTGGTTATTTGGATTTTTGGGTTTTAATTTCTTGAGTTCTTTATAAATTTTTTATACCAGTCTGCTGTTGGATGTAGTGTTGATGAAGATGTTTTCCTATTCTGTAGGCTGCCAATTTGTCTTACTGATGGTATCCTTAGCTTTGCAAAAGCATTTCAGTTTCATGAGGTCCCATTCATTAATTGTTGATCTTAGTGCCTGAAGTGTTGATTTTCTGTTCAGGAAGTTGTCTTCTTAGTTAATATGTTCTCTGTTTAATGTTGAGGTCTTTGATCCACTTGAACTTGAGTTTTGTACAGGGTGAATAATTCAAATAGAATTTGACATCCAGTTATACCAGCACAATTTGTAGAAGATGCTTTCATTTTTTCATTGTATAGTTTTGACTTCTTTGTCAAAAATCAAGTGCCCATTGGTATATGAGTTTATTTCTGGGTCTTTGATTAAATTCCATTGATCAGCCTGTCGGTTTTGTATCAATACCATGCAGGCATTATTTTTATTACTATTGCTCTGTAGTACACCTTGAAATTGGGGGTGTGATACCTCTAGAAATTCTTTTATCAGATGGGATTGTTTTAGTTTTCCTGTTTTTTGTTTGTTTATTTGTTTGTTTTCCATGTGATATTGAATACTTTTCAATCATGGTCTATAATAAATTGCGCTGGAATTTTGATGGAATTGCATTGAGTCTGTAGATTGCTTTTGGTAAGGTGGTCATTTTCACTATGTTAATCCTACCTCTCCATGAGCAAGGGAAGTCTATCCATCTTCTGATATCTTCTGCAATTTCTTTCTTCAGAGACTTGAAGTACTGGTTGTATAGATTTTTTACTTGCTTTGTTACAGTTACACCAAGATATTTTATATTATTTTTGGCTATTATAAAGGATACTGTTCCCCTAAATTCTTTCTTGCCCTTTAAAGAAGCATACTGATTTTTTGAGTTAGCTTTGTATGTGGCCATGTTGCTGAAAGTATATATAAGCCATAGGCGTTCTCTGGTAGAAGTTTTGGGGTCCTTTATGCATACTATATTATCATCTGCAAATAGCAATGCTTTGACTTTTTCCTTTCCTGTTTGTATCCCCTTGATCTTCTTTGATTGTCTTATTGCTCCAGCTAGAACTTCAAGTACTATGTTGAATAGATAGAGAAGGGGCAGCATTGTCTTGACCCTGATTTTAGTGAAATTGCTTTACGTTTTTCTCCATTTAATTTAATGTTGTATATTGGTTTACTGTATATTGCTTTAAATGTGTTTAGGTATGCAAAGAGGTGTTGGATTTTGTCAAAGGGTTTTTTAGCACCTAATGAGATGATTATGTGGGGTTTTATTTCAGTTTGTTTATATTGATTGATTTCCATTTATTGCATCATCCCTGCATCCCTGGGATGAAGGCTACTTGGTCCTGTTGGATGATTTTTTTTGATGTCTGTTCCTGGATTCGGTTTGCAATTATTTTATTGAGTATTTTTGTGTTAATTCTCATAAGGAAAATTGGTCTGAAATTCTCTTTCTTAATTGAGTCTTTGTGTGGTTTAGATATTAGGGTAACTGTGACCTCATAAAATGAGTTTGACAAAGTTCCTTTAGTTTCTATTTTTGTGGAATAATTTGAAAAACATTGGTATTCCTTTTTCTTTAAAAATTTGGCAGAATGCTGCACTAAATCCATCTGGCTCATGGCTTTTTTGGGGGGGCGGGGAGACTGTTAATGACTGTGTCTATTTCCTTAAGTGTTATAGGAATATTTAAGTGGATTACCTGATCTTGATTTAATTTTGGTAAGTGGACTCTCTATTGAAAATCATCCATTTAGTTCAGATTTTTCAATTTTGTGGTATACAGGCTTCTGTAGTAGGTTCTGATGAGTTTTTGAACTTCCTCAGTTTCTGTTGTTATGTTCCCCTTTTCTTTTCTGATTTTGTTAATTTGCATATCGTCTCTCTGCCTTTCAGTTAGTTCACTTAATGATTTGTCTGTCTGGTTTGTTTTTTCAAAGAACAAGCTATTGGTCTCATTGATTCTTTGTATTATTCTCTTTGTTTCTAATATATTGATTCCAGCCCTGACTTTGATTATTTCTTGCCATCTACTCCTTTTGGATGTGTTTGATTATGTTGTTCTAGAGTATTCAAGTATGATTTTAAGTTGCTAATATGAGACCTCTCCAGTTTCTTTCTGAAGGCACTTAGTGCTATGGACAGTCCTCTTTCATTGTGTCCCATAAGTTTGGCTATGTTATGCCTTTATTTTCATTGAATTCTAGGAAGTCTTTTCTTCACTTTTCTTTTCTTTTCTTTTGTTTTGTTTTTTATCCCCTCCCTAACTCAATGGTTATTGAGTAGAGAATTGTTCAGCTTCCATGAGTTTATATGCTTTCTGTTGTTTCTGTCCAGATTTAATCCATAGTGATCTGATAAGGTGCAATCAGTCTTATATCCATTAAGGCTCTCTTTGTGAATGATTATATGGCCAATTCATATGCAGCAAAACATGACCCTGAACTTCTCAGACTCTTGCTATCCTTATAGGCACAAGCTACCAATCTCTCTCTCTGTGTGTGTGTGTGTGTGTGTGTGTGTGTGTGTGTGTGTGTGTATGTGTGGGTATGAGTGTGTGTGTTTGTATGTGTGGGGGAATTCTATCCAAGTCTTCTTCCATGATAGTCAAACACAACACCAACTGAGCTACATTCCTAGGCTCTCATTTTAAAAAATTACGTTGAAATATGTCCTTCAGAATTCTTATCTCTCTAGGCTCAGAAAATTTATTTTCCTGTTATTCTTAACACTAATAACCATCTCTCTGTGGCTCTGCAAGTTTCTTTTTTTCTGCTTTGTATTTCAATTACTGCCATACATGAGTTAGTCATAAGAGCATGGATTTTTTTAATCATACAAATTTAAAGTAAACTCAATCTTTGGCACTTACCAAGGTCCATGATCTACAAAATGCAATTGCTTCCATTATAAGAGATGGATATCTACCTGTGGATATCTTTGTGAAAATTAAAGATATAAATGTCAGAAAATATTTTCTTTAAAGGAGAAGTTTGTAATCATTATAGTTGTGCAGGCTCTGATGCCTCTATAACATGTACCAATGTGTATCATGTAATCAACTAGAGAAAAAAATAAAAGATTCAGTAGTCCAGGGAAATCCTGGTATATAGAATCCATTCTTTGGATATGGTTTGCAGGCTTTGATAGACACAGTATAAAACTATTTGCCACGGGATTTGTGATTGATAAATAAATAAATCCTTAATTAAGACCAATTTTCTTCTTATATAGTAAGCTATCTGTAGTCATATTTTGCCTCTTCTGGAGGACTAGTACAGTATATTGTACAAGAGAGACTTTGTACACTGAATAACTACTGGCATTTCAAAAGTCCTTTATAAAGTACCCCATCACTCTCTTATTATATTTATTTTATTTTTTACTGGTTATTTTGTTTATTTACATTTCAAATGTTATTCTCCTTTCCTGTTTTCTCTCCAAGAATGCCCCATCCAACTCCTCTCCCCCTACCTCCACGAGGGTGTTCCCCACCCACCTGTCCACTCCAGCCCCACCACCCTAGCATTTCCCTAAGCTGGGGCATCAAGCCTTCACAGGACTAAGGGCCTCCCCTCCCTTTGATGGCCTCTGATGCCAGACAAGGCCATCTTATGCTACATATGTGGCTGGAGCCATGGGTACTCTTTGATTGGTGGTTTAGTTCCTGGGAGCTCTGAGATTTTTGGTTGGTTGATATTGTTGTTCTTCCTATGGGTGGCAAACCCCATTCAGCTCTTTCATGACTTCCCCTAACTCCTCCATTAGGGTGCCCCTGCTCAGTCTAATGGTTGGCTCCAAGCATCCACATCTGTGTTAGTCAGGCTCTGGCCTTGCCTCTTAGGAGATATCCATATCAGGCTCCTGTCAGCAAGCATTTCTTTGCATCAGCAATAGTGTCTGGGTTTGGTGTCTGCATATAGGATGGATCCCGAGGTGGAGCAGTCTCTAGATGGCCTTTCCTTCAGTCTCTGCTCCACTCTTTGTCCCCATATTTGCTTTAGACAGAAGTAATTCTGGGTGAAAATTTTGAGAAGGATGAGTGGCTCCATCCCTCAACTGAAGGCCATGCCTAACATCTGGATATAGTCTCTAAAGCTTTTCTCTCCCCTTTGTTGGGTATTTCAGCTAGTGTCATCCTCATTGGGTTCTGGAAGCCTCTGACTTTCCTGGCATCTGGGACTTTCTGTTGGCTACCCCCAGTTCCCCACCCCACATTGCTACACACCTCTGTTCAATTTTATTATCATCACCTCCCAAAGTGGGCAGTTAGTGTTCTTGTAAATACTTTTTCCATATTAGTATTCGCACTAGCATTTAAGAATTGTTATATAATTTGTGGGGTTTTTTTTCACTGTTTATTTCATTCTTATACCCAGTATAAGACAACGCTTGCTGTCTATTATGCAATACAGGGGTCTGCTCATTTGGGAAATGTGGAAATATCATTGCTTCCCTAAACAATCAGACAAATTCCTTCAATGCCAACTTCAATGTTAAGAAAACAATATTCTGCATGATAATCCATTCGTCTGGTGTAAGATGCAGTGTTGGGCATGACCTAAGTTGATGTGACCTGATAGAATGGGACATATGTAGAGCATGATGCTGGAAAGGAGAGTTATAAAAAGTAACACAGTGTATCAGCTGCTTCAGCTAGTCCTTTGGGCCTTGGGTGGTGTTTGTTCTAGTAAATACCAAGCATTGTACACTGCTGAAATAAAATCAGGCTGTTGTCATTTCTTTGTGTCTTGTGAAAGTTTATCTGCTCTGTATCATTGGCGGATATATGATCCAGTCATAGATCCAGAGGCAATTGTGGTACCTCTGGTTCTGAGATTTGACATATTACTCATTGCTTAGATTCTGAGGAGTTTGTCCTTAGGCAGGTTATGTGGAAAGACTCTGAGATCTGAGGGAAAAAAATCTCAGTGAAGAACTATAACTGCCACATTCAAGAAACACAATCCATTGGCATTTTTTTTTGGCATAACAGATTCTTTTTTTATTATTTTCTTCTCAAACAGTCTAGAAGTAGATAATTCAGAGACTTTAGAGAAATATTTCATTGTTGACATGAAGTTACAATTTGAGGACTATTAGTAGGTTTCCTTTTAAAAGTACTTAATTCTTTATAAAGATTTAGAAAGAAGTACACACATATTCACTATGATTCACAGGTTGGAGATTTAGTAAATGATCAATTATTCTTTTCATTTTAGCCTTGTAGTAAGGCAGTATGTCATGGCAGGAGCACACCATGGCTATACGTTGCTCAGTCATAAGCTAGTGAGTAAAGAGAGCAAATAATTATATATACATTATAGTATACTTTACAGTCTAATCCCAGAGAAATAGATACCCCCACTTTGCCTCGCCTCTTGAAGATTCTACCAGCTACTAATAGTGCCTCCCTGTGGACCAAGCTCTAACTGCCATTGTGCTTGAACAGGTTTTCATTTCCTCCTATATAGGGGCATAAGGAAGAGAAACAGGGGAGTTGAGATGAGTTTCTGATTTTCTTTCTCCTTTACACACTGTTTTTGTTTGTTCTACAAATTTTCCACGCATATATACCATGTATCTTGTTTATACAACACCTGCTCTACTTCTTGTTGTCTCTCAGCAAACTTCTCCCCAAACTGAAGTCCTTTAAAAAAACAAAAACAAGGAAAGTGCTCAATTTAATGAGTGTTCTCCATATTCACATTGGAATAGTGCCATCCACCGGGGCATTGCTAACCTACCAGTGGCCACAAGAGGAAAGTGATGGACTTTTACGGCTTGAAAATTGACCCAATGTTTAAGAAACTGCTGTTTCGGAACACCAGATTTTGGTTCTCAGCACATACATCATATAGCTTATAACCGTCTGGAACTGCAGCTCAGGGATTTGAAAACACCTTCTTCTGGCCTCTGTTGACACCTATACATGTGTCTATGTACACAAAAACATAGGGACATAAACATCAATAAAATTAAATCTCATGATTCTATTCTAAGTTTTGGTGTACGATAATAATTTGGGATTCTTCCAGAATGCCTGTAATTCATAGATATCTTTTGTGTGTTCCAAAGTTCCTGAATTGTCTTTTGATATGTTTAATTTTTAAAATATATTATTTGATCAAGTAGTCTTATTCTTTTACTTTTTGAGTCTTGGTATTCTCTCCTCTATTTGGTCCCTTCTGGTAAGGCTTTCTCCTTAAGTTTCTAATTGGGTCGCTGATTTCTACTTATATTTCCTAAGCATTTATATCTCTTTATTAAATTCAATTTTTGAATTTCATCTTGCCTTCATCATTTCATCCAGGTGTATATTGTATCTTCTTGGACTTTACTCAAGAGCTCATTCTTATTTTTTTTTTGTTCATTACGTTGTTTGAGCCTTCTTAGATTTCTTGAATACTGTGATGGCATATAATTGTTATTTTAAATTCTCTGCCCAGGAGTTCATCTAGATAATACTCATTGGAGAAAATTTCTATAAGACTAATAGGTTTAGGGGTTATATCTTGTCTTTCATATTGTTCATGATTTGGGGATGTTAACAAGATCTATGAACTTCTTCTTCTTCTTCTTCTTCTTCTTCTTCTTCTTCTTCTTCTTCTTCTTCTTCTTCTTCTCCTTCTCCTTCTCCTTCTCCTTCTCCTCCTCCTCCTCCTCCTCCTCCTCCTCCTCCTCCTCCTCCTCCTTCTTTTCTTTATGCTTTTATACCACTTTGATTACATGCAAGTGTTAAGGTCAGTACTAGGTTGAGGAACTAACAATAAAATAGATGCCAATATTCAAGGAACAAGCAAGACAATAAACACAAATTATCAAAGAACAAGCAAGGCAATAAACAAAATTCTGTGATCACTTCTGTGATCACTGTTTCAAAGGGCTTATCAGGATGACCAAAATACCTGAACCTACTTCCCTAACCCAAAGTCATTTTCATGCCTGACTGCAGAAATCTATTTTCCTAAAGGAGTTTTCAGTGAGCCAGACAATACCTTGGGCATAATAGATCCAGGCTGAATAAGATGTGATCCTTAGCCAGAAAAACTCAGTTTTAATGAGGCACTTGGATACATAACTAATTAAGAAATAATGAGTAGAAACAAATAAAACAAAAGTAGAACTTTGCAAATTGTGTTCTCAAAATGCTGTTAAAATTTGGGGGTCAGTACTTACAGTTTGAGAGGTATTAGACTCAATTTGTTAGTGGCCAAGGAATTAATAATGTTAATATATTCCCAGTAAAGGACTTAATTCAAGTTGGAATTGAAGCAGGCTGTACTTGCTGTCTAAAAGTTGCTGAAAACTTTCCTGACATTTTGCTAACAAAGAGTCTTCCCCAAAACTAAACTTTATGATGCTAATACCATAGGAAACAATAACCATTATAAACAAGATCATAGTTCCGAATAATTTGTATATCTGCTTTCCAAATGGCAAGAGCCTAAATGAGGTAGTAGTGGTTAGAAGCCTATAAGCAGGCTAGCATTTGGCATCAATTCATATAAAGCAACAAAGCGTTTGGCCTTGGTTTCTATGAAAAATATTGAGAAAAAAACATAGAGGATCCTTAAAAGAATTGATAAGGAGAAAGAGAGCTTGGGAAAGACACAAGCAAGAAACTACAAGTACTAAAGATGAACTCAGGAGCTGTCTCCATCCTGCACAGTTAAAGACTTACTGAAATATTTGGTCTGCATCTAAAATACAGTGCTTTGTGTTCAGGTCTTATATTTGCATGTTCTCGAAACCAATAGCAAATGCTAATCATATTTAATTGGGAAAGATTCCATGCTTATCCCAACTTTGTAGAACCAGAACATAGAATGAAATTCTCATATAAGTCAACGTTCAAAGCTTTGAAGGCAAAATAAAATAGGAGAAATATATACTCAATTGTTTTCATTATAAACAAGATCATAGTTCCCAATAATTTGTGTATCTGCTTTCCAAATGGCAACAGCTGAAATGAAGTAGTAGTGGTTAAAAGTCTATAAGCAGGCTAGAACTTGATAACACCTGATTCCAATGTTGGAGACGCACGACAGAAAAACACACAGGTGTTTTTCAATAGGAAGCAAATGTCTTGGCAAATTTCTAACTAGTGATATATGATATAAATTTTGTTGACAAAAATGTATCAAAATTACTTTTGTTGAAATCTCTTCAGATTCTTTGTTTAATATTGATTTCTGGTCTAATTTTTTTTTTGGCTGTGATAAATGTCTTGAAAAAAGACAGCTGATGGATTAAAAGGGTTTATTTAGACTTCTCATTTCAGGTTACAGTTCATCATATGAGGTGGATCAAGGCAGGAGGTTCAGGCAGCCACTAACATCAATTCCATAGTAAAGAACACAAAAAATTAATGCACACATGTTTACTTATTTGCTTGTTTGTGCTGAGATTTCTCTAATATAATTTAGGATCCCCTTTGCATGGATTAGAGCTACCCACACTAGTCTCTTCATATCAATTAAATTAAAGCCAAATAATAGAAAAAGGTAGAAGGTGAATATTTTAGAAGATATGTTTGTTTCAAATGTCTCCTGTCTCATTATCAATAGTTGTTTTATTCCTTTAAATTGAATCACTTCTGAGAATCCTCATGGCCTAGTTTCATTCTTTTGCCAGGGTAAGAAACTCTGACCTAAAGTGACTTGCAGAGGAAAGGGTTTGCTTGGTGCTTGCTTTCATATCACCATTGATCAACAAGAGAAGTCAGGGCAGGAACTCTAGTTAAGGACCATGGAAGAATACCTCTTTCTGCCTATTCTCTGACTTCCTCTGGAAAGGCTGAGAACTGGGTTATTATTTGGTCCTTAAGACTAGGTGCCACCAGGCCAAGAAGATTTTGTACTTTTCCACCACCTGGACCCTCTTACCCCCTCCCCTTGTAAAACATGCTATAAAAAAGCATTTCATGTTCAAAAAAAGAAATAAAAAAAAATTTGGCAATTAAAAAAAAAAAAAAGACTAGGTGCCACTACCATCACAGTTATCACCTAGCAATGACTGTCTAATACTAGAGAGACCTAGAAGTTGGTAGTTTCCCTACATTTGGATGCCTTAGCAATCTCTATCTGGTGCCAAAGGCTCAGAGGGTTTCTGAAGAGCCATTGATTCTCTGTCTGTGTTGCAAGCCCAGAAAAGGTTTTTCTAATATCTGTGAAGGACGCAGCAGCAGCAGCAGCAGCAGCAGCAGCAGCAGCAGGACAAATTAAATAGGTGGCAAGATGAAAGGCCAAGTGAGAAGATTAAATAATCTTCCTTCTGTTGTGGCGTTTTTTATCTGAGATACTACCAGAAGAGGCCATCAACATTTCTAGTGGGTCTTCCCATGTCAATTAACACAATTAAGACAATTCCTCTATTGAGGCTCCGTGCTCAAGTTATTTTAAAATTTGTGGCAAATTGACATTTAAATCCAACTGTCACACTCTTTCAAACCATTAATAATTATAGAATTGTTTCTGCACAAAACATCCCATGTCTCCAAGGCTTGCCTCATCTGCAACCTTTGCACCTGTAACCTACCCTTTTATGGCACTGGAGGTAAAAATGTCTGTAATCCTTTTGGATAAGTTCCCAGTTATAGGTGTTGATGCTTCAGTCTCCCGCTATAGCTACATTACAAATACCACTGGGAGTAAGTAGAGTAGATTTATAGGCAGACACCCAACTGTGCCCCCTAAACAATCCTGTCTTATGATCAATTCTATCCATACATAAATGGCCAACTTTTCCCACATTGCCTCCCATTCTTGATTCATACTGCAGCCTGGTGCAAGAGCTTCAAAGGAATCTGACTCTAGTTATAGAAAGATTTTTTTAAAATAAAATCAGATCAAAGAACATTCTTTATTTAGATGGCAGAACTGAAAATAAAATTCACACTGAAATGAGACTTACCTAAAAGTTACCTTGATGATGCTATGGTTATTTTACTCAGTTTTGATGAGCCCCAGAAAAACACATTTGTTAGCTATGAAAAGCTGTAATCCTTTCTCTATATTTATGACTAGACCATGTTTATCTTTATATCTTATAATCCAGGAAAACTATATCCTCATTTTTTAATTCTGTCCCCAAATATTCATTAGTTTTGTGACTTGACTTAATGGAGAATATAATGACTATAACGTAAGCACCCACAACAGAATTAAGCAGTAAATCAAGGAAGTGGTATAAAGAGCCATGGAAACCACATGATTCCATTATTCTTAGAGATTAATAAGGTTTTGAGAGTGGAAGAGCTTGTATGTACTATTCTGGTGGATTGACTAGGAGCTAAGCTAAATGGTACCAAGAGGGTAGTTTTGGAGAAGGACCTTCAAAAATGGAGCAGCTGGGGATAAAATTATGAAGGAATTGAAAGTGTATTGTATATAAAAAAAATTCTCATAATTTCTGGAAAGCTCTGTTGAGTTCCAAACTGAGTCCATAAGTACAACTATGCAATGGATTGTCTCCTATTAAACACTGTTAGGACCTTTGAATGTACACTTGAAGGAGAAGGAATAGAGACTGAATAACAAGAAAGTATCTTGGGAAAACTTGAGAGCCACACTTCCTTCCTTTATTTAATCTGTCCTCTCAGATCACAGAACAGCTCTCTCTAGCCTCATCAGATCATTATTTTGACTTAGTTTCCTCTCCAAAATGGAACTTAAGCAGGAGAGCAGACAAAATCCACTAGCACTATGGCAACTTTTCTCATCTCCTTCAGCTACCAAATTACTTCTTGATGAATTAGTATGTTTCCTCATATTCTCTACAGCTTGAGGACAAAAAGAAATTCTTCATTTCAAGGTGCCTACTTCAAACTGCTTTTATATCTTAGGACCATTCTCTCCCAATGTCAATATCGAATTTCAAATGTGCAAAATCTGATTGGGAAGCAGAACAGAGAAGACTGAAATTCCTGTGGTTTAAGAGATGACCTTATATCCTTCAACGATAGTCTGAACTATTATAAATGCAGAGCAATTTAACAATCACAATCTCAACCATTTTAGCCTCAGCTTCTATATGCAGGAGAAACTGTAGAACATTTTTAGAATGCTAAGACTTATATACAGAGATGATGGGCTGGTTCAACAATATGTAGGTAAATCTGATCACAATGTGGGTTTGAACCAATAGAGTTTAAAGGCCAATTCATTATTATTTATTACCTAAGTTTTCTTATGTCAGGAAGCCAAAGGAAAAGCCAGAGGTTTTGGTAAAGGTGACTTATGTTGACAAGTGCTTCTGCTGCTTTTGACATAATCCCATATGGCATCAATCCCCAAAGAAATATGTATAATGTCACTGTGGCTCTTTCAAGACATATGAATTATTTTAGTACATTCTCCCAGACTATATAGTAAAGCAATGATTATCAATAATCCTTTAATACAGTCCCTCATGTTGTTGTAACCCCAAACATAAAATATTTCCATTGCTACTTCATAACTGTATTTTTGCTACTGTTATAAATCATAATGTAAGTATTTTTTAGAGATAAAAGTTTGCCAAAGGAGTCCTGACTCACAGGTGCAGAATCACAGCTATAGAAGAGACACTCCATTTTGAAAAGGGGGAAGTTTTGTATGTTTGCAAAGCTTTGCAGTCTCTCTAAAGTTTCACCTTCTTTGAAACATTCAAAACTACAAACAAACATCTGTATTATAGATGGTGTGACAGTGATCACTGGACAGTAATTAAAAGACAAATAATTAACGTAGATAATTATATGAGTTCCCATGCTCCTGGAGCAAAGCCATTGATAACTGAGCTACTTCAAAGAACAATAAAAGAACAACAATAACAAAAAAAGACATCTCCTTTCACTCGGGCTTTTGGGCAGTGAGATGAAAGATAAAAAAGCAGAAGGTGAGCTACGCCATTAATTAAAATGCTATGGTGATAGATGTCAACTCTGAGGGCCAGGAAGACTATATTCAGATCCAATAGCACTAAGTGACTCTAAAAAGTTATTTGACATTTTTCAGAACTGTAGTTATCTTTCAGTTCCTCATTCATACTAAATGATCAATGACTCTTAAAGGATAAAAAGAAATAAAGCGAAGAGACAGTTCTCCCTGCCACCCACCCTAATTTATGCACATACTCATTTTCTATTCAGTACCTAGGCCATCCAGATTCCATTCACTTTCCACACATAGTACAAATCAGATCCTCTCCTGGTCTTGTGTTTCCTCCTTTGGGGGAGGTAAAAGCCTAATAATGGAAGCGATAATTGCATCTCTTTTCAGATAATAATTAGGGTGGTTCTGGATCTCCCATTTTAGCTCTTTGTTAAAAGTAAACTTAGTGACGGTGTGTGATTTGAAATTGGTATGTCCCCTGTGACTTTTCCTGGGGAGAGATGCACAACCATCTATCTATGCACCTCACACCTGTCATTGATGACAGACCCCTGACAAAAAAAGGATTCTACTTAAGGGTAGCTTGGCAAATGAATGAATTCATTGAGGCTGCTTACAGTCTCATGGGTAAAGGAGCTGCTTCCAGGAACACTGGTTCTCATAGATAGCTGATCACTAGAAAATCTTATTCAAGACTTTGATAGTAAGTTACTGTGTTGCTGAAGTTCCATTGTTCAAATCGTGGGCCACTCCAGTAAAGAGTTTCCTCTCGCCCAGAAATTTTTATAACCTTAGAGAGGGGCTTCGTTTGTCTAACAACTTTACTGAGTAGTAAGGACCTACCTTCTTTCTCCCCACAGGACAGAGTGTTTGTGTTTCAATGTAGAAAACACACACACACACACACACATATATATATATCACTGTCCTGTGATGAAACATGGTTCCTGGTGTAATGATATATGCCTTTACTACCTACACTCAGGAGGAAGAGGCAGGTAAATCTCTGTGATTTCAAGGCCTGATTAGTCTATCTACACAGTAAGCTCCAGGCTTGGAGTGAAACCCTGTCTCAAAGAAATAAAAAGGAAATAATCTTAGCATCTGCCCCCAAATTCATATTCTCACCAATCTTTGCTGCCATAAGAGCAGTTAACAAGCCTCCTCTAGTTACTATACTAAAAGTCTTACCGCTGTGATATGTTAGCATACACACAATTATGTGCCCATCTGTTAGTAGGTACAAAGTTACTTTGGTTTGCCTAAAACCATGTCTGCATTTCACAGAATGCTGTCTTGTTCTGTCTTCCATTTTGTCAAATGTTAAGGTCATTGCTTCTCTCTCTCTCTCTCTCTCTCTCTCTCTCTCTCTCTCTCTCTCTCTCTCTCTCTC
>NW_021604589.1:3636637-3697433 GCF_004785775.1 Grammomys surdaster | reverse complement strand
CTCTCTCTCTCTCTCTCTCTCTCTCTCTCTCTCTCTCTCTCTCTCTCCACCTCACTGTTGCTGCTAATGGCTGTAACATTAGACACCAAATGACAAGGGTCAAGTGATTTCTTATTTTTCTAATGTACAGGCTAGTAATAGTTTGTCTTCAGAAGTGCTTGAATGTATAATTAAACACTAGACATGAAATGACTTTGAAATTTATTTAAATTGGCTTGTTGGAGCTCTTTTTTCCTAGTGTTCAGTTTATCCCTTTCCTTACTCCATACCTTCACAACATTTTTATTCAGAAAATATGAAAGCATTTGAAAGTTTTTGCTGCAGATATATCCATTCCTCTCCAAGTGGAATCCAGTCCAGATTTGGACTTAATTAACATGAGCCAACCATATGTGTATGCACATTTTCTGAAAGGACCACATACAGATGGGAAGAGTTATTATATTTTTGTCTTTCCTAGTTGGTATTGCTCAATGCAGATGGGTATTTCCTATGATGCCTTTTTAATGTTTGGTAAACATGGACCTTCCTACTGAGTGAGATTTTAAACAGGAAAAAAAATAGAAAAGCAGATGATCTAGACAGTGTTGCCATTAGTTTCCTCCATATTCCGAGTTCAGAAGGAAGGAACAAAACACTAGGCTTGCTTATTTGGAATCAACCGGGAGAAGAATGTAATCTTAGGACCAACCTGTAGATTTGAACCAGTCTAAGACAATAGTGAAAACATGATATGCCTCTGCTGCCCAGACACACTATTCTAAGGCCTAGGTTGTTGTTTTAACTACATCTAATTGAACACCTCCTTTCAGCATCAAAGTCTGCCCTTGGAAATGTGGGTAGCAGACCTAGGAATCCATCAGCTGGCTTACACAAAGATGACTATTAGTACTTGAAGCCTAGCTTTGCATTTTAATAACCATGCGAACCTATAATTAAATGTTTATTGGTTAATTTATGTGTCATTGCCAAGAGTTGATAGGATTTGAGCAGGGTCAAGTTGAGATTATTCTAAAACTCTTTTAACTCCTAGCAATTTGTTCAATGTTTATGTGAAGAGCCTTGCCAAATAGAGTCAAATCTGTACTTGTTGATGAGTCAGGAGATCATTAGACCAGATGAAGCATTGAGTGTGTCCTAAGGGTAGGTCCATAACTCTATTCAATTTAGAGGTTTTGTTTAAGTCACCAAAAAAGATTGTTTGGGTCAGGGAAAATAAGGCTCCATAAATGAATAATTGGATAAAACTTTTTAATGTTGAAGAATACTGGGTATGATATAAATGCCTTTAATTGAAGCACTTGGAGGAAGAGGCAGGCAGATCTCTTGTGAGTTTGAGGCCAGTCAGGACTACACAGTAATACCCTGCCTCAAAAAAATTGGATAATAAATTCTCAGTTATTAAATATTCCCATGCCAAAGTGTGATCCCATTGAAAAAATATATTTTTATTTTCATTCTTTATATACATTACATCCTGACCAAAGTTTCTCCTGCCCCTCTGTATCTCCCAGTCACCCCTCTCCCCTAGACTCACTCCTCTTTTTCCCTTCAAAAACAAACAAATGAGCAGGCCTCCAGGGGATATCAACTACACAGGGTATAACAACTTATAATAAGACTAGGTAGAAACCCTCACGTCAAAGCTGGATGAAGTGACTCAGTAGGAAGAAAATGATCCCAAAGATAGGAAAGAAACAGAGATACCCCTACTCTCATTATTAGGCATCCCACAAGTTGGATAGCCAAGCTATACAACTGTAACTTATGTGCAGAGGATCTAGCTCAGACCTATACTGGGTCCTTGGTTGTGGCTTCAGTCTCTGTGAGCCCCTATGAACCCTGCTTAGTTGACTCTGTGGATCATGTTCTCATGGTATCCTAAAACCCTCTGGCTCTTAGAATCCTTTCTCCCTTTTTCTTTGGGGTTCTCGGGCTTCAAGTAGTGTTTGTGATTCTCTCCATCTGTTCCTATTGGTTACTGAACTATGCTTCTCTGATGGCAATTTGACTAAGCACCAATCTATGCGTATAGAAAAATATCATTAGGAATCATTTTATTTACATTTTTGGTCAGTCTTATTTTGTTCCATTCTTTGGGTCTCTGAGACATTTACATAGTGTTAGGTATGGGGTCCTTCTCATGGTATGGTTGGCCACTCCCACATGTTCTGGGCCATCATTATCCCAGCACATTTTACAGGCAGGACATATTGTAGGTCTAAGGTTTTGTGGTTGGGTTGGTATCCAAACCCCACTGCTGGGAGCTTTGCCTTATTATATAGAAGATGGCTGGTTTGGGCTCTGTATCTGTTACTAGGAAACTTCACTAGGGTCATTCTTTTAGATTCCAGGGAATTTCAACTGCACTAGGTTTCTACATTGTCCATAAATGTCCCCCAGTTCCATCTCTCCCAGTACTTATCTCCTGACATCCAACTTGATGTTTCCATCCCACTTGTCTCTAGTCAATCCAGGAAAATCTATTCTATTCTCCCTTCCCAGTGAGATCCATGAGTCCCTCTGAGCCTTCTTTATTACTTAGCCTCTTTGGTACTGTGAATTGTAGCATGGTTATCCTTTACTTTATAGTTAATGTCCACTTATATATGAGTATACACCATGCCTGTCCTTTGGGGTCTGGGTTACCTCATCCAGTATGATCTGTTTTAGTTCTATTCATTTGCTTATAAATTTCATGATGTCATTGTTTTTCATAATTAGGTAATACTCTATTTTGTAAATTTACCACATTTTCTTTACTTATTGTTTGGTTGAGGGGTATCTAGGTTGTTTCCCATTTCTCGCTATTAGGAATAAAGCTGTTATGAACATACCAAGAAAATGTCTCATTTCAAGTGTTTGACATAAGGTGCTCCACAAATATTGCCAAACTATTGTTATATTCACTTACAGCCTAGATGAAGTCTTACACCAGCTCCACTTCCAAGCTGCTCAGTTACCTTACATATATCCCAGTCTTCTTAAGCACTCACCACATTGTTGGTTGACAGTAAACTAGTCTTAGCTTTGTTGCCCAGACATGCTATCTAGGATGACCTGGCTTATCTCTTTCTTGTCTCATTGTCCTAATCACATAGCAGCCTACCTGGAGTTGTGGGACCTAACCTGGTGTGAAAAAGAAAATGATATTTACCAAAGACAAAGTTAATGTTCCTGGAAAGTTGCAGATTTCATTTGCAAGTTCTCTCTTATTTACCTTGTGAGACCATTGTTTTTTAAGTTTATTATTTGGCATGAAATCATTCCTTGGGATGTGTGAAGTAGTGTTTCATGAAGTAGCCTATGTGATGCCATCAGTCCTACCTGGACTTCTCATTCAAAGTACCCAAGAATGTGAATTCTCATAAAAGTCTTGAAGATGATGCTCATATCCACCGAAGAATAAAACTTAAAAGGCTGAAGATAACCAAGTTAGCAGAATGTTTTAATCCACCAATTCCCTCTCACTTTTCACTCCCTTTCTCAATGTATGAGTCTTAATAATGATGTACTTTAAGTGGGATTATTTTATTTTACTTTATTTTATTTTATGTGTGTGAATGGTTTGTCTGCATGCATTTTGAGTTGTAAGCTGACATGAAGATGCAGGGAATCAAAGCCTGATTCGCTGGAAGAAAAATTATTCTTAACCTCTAAGCTATCTCCCCAGCTCCTAATGATACACTTTTGACTTCTAGCTTGCCCCCAGGATACTTCCACTTTTAGGGTCTAGATGCCTTAGGATGACAATCTTGTTTAACTTTCATTGTACCCTGTCAAATAATTCCAATACCAGACTGTCACATGTTTCAGAAATTTCAAGATACTGAGAGGAACAATTTAGCATATCTAAAACTTCCAATAAGGCAATCCTTATGTTTTTTAAAAAAATGAATTATATTCTAGAATGTGGTGCAATAATGTTACCTTAGTGTTTCTATTGCTATGATAAAACATCATGATCAAAAGGAACTTGGAGAGAAAAAGAGTTTACATGGTTTATAGTTTGTAGCCCATCCTCCAGAGAACCTTGAGATAGGAATTGATGCAGAGGCCATGAGGGAATTCTGCTTTCTGACTTACTCTTTGTGGCTTGTTCTGCCTCCACCATAGTAACCTAAGCCTTTTTATCTCAATCATCAATGAAGAAAATATCTGACAGACTTACCTACAGGCCAATCCTATGGAGGTGGTTTTTTTTTTTTTTTAAATTGAGAGTCTTCTATCTCAGATGACCCTAGTTTGGGTCAAGTTGACATTAAAAACTAAGAAGTACAGAGTGGGAGGTGTAGTAACTATATGACCTGTATGCCCCATTTGCTAGGACATCTCAAATTTTTGAAAATGCTATTGCTTGCGCATTTGTTCAGAGAGCAGAGAAACTCTCATGTAATCACTCCTGCCTTTGTGTCAGATCTAACAATCCCACAGGGACACAGAATTTTATTAGCAGCACAGATGACTGAACATGCTGACAAAAATTCTCCACAAACATGAAACTATCCCTGAATCTAGTCTCAGATGAGAGCTCACTTGGTGACATTTTATTTTTGTCTTTTGCTTATGTACATTTCTTTTAAGACAGGTTTTACATTTGGAACACAATGAGCACCAATAGTCAAACAGAGGGTTAGCAGCTGTACACTTTGTTAAATCATGTTGTTGGACAAGCAAATGGGAAGGGACTGTAAAATCTAATTGGTCCTGCATGAATTTCAGAGTCCCAAATTTATGATGTCTGGCGTACATGCATCTGCAGGCCTAAAATAGGTTTCTTCTTTATCAATCCCCATTTCCTTTGGCATATATACTAAACAGAATAAAATGCCAGAAACCTAAAATTGCAGTTTGATGACTTTTTAGATTTATATCTACCTTAGTGATAAACTTTCTGATCCAGATTAGTAACACTCACATCACCCAAGAACAAGGTGATTTCTTTGCCAACCAGAACCTCCCAAATAACTATCACCTCATTTTTACGGAAAAGATTAAATGTGATTTAAATAATTAAAAAAAAAACCCTGGGTATTATTTTGTACCAAGATTCAGAAAATTCCCTAAAGAAGTTTGTTGGAAAAAAAACCCTAAATAACAAAACGTAATTGGTAGATTTAACAGAGTTAAGTACTTTATTTATAAGTCAAGTAGTCTTCCAAATCTTTCTGAAACTTAAATTACACATTAGCAGATACTACTTATAACATGCCAAATTCATTCTCTCTTCCATAACCTGAAATACTAAGACCATTGTACCTAAAGCCAATGATCTGAGAACTGCCTGCATTCTTTTTATATTTCTTAATAAACTCATTTCCTAAAGCATTATCATTGATTTCCCTACTGTCAATATATACACACATACATACATATTCAGGGAAGAACCCAGTCCTTTTTGTAAGAAAAAGGAACAAAATTCCCAGGGGCCATAGATCTTTAGTGAGAGTAAAAAGACTGAACAACGTTTGTACTTCTAAGGTAAAGAATAAAGCAAAGCCCAGAATACATCTCCCCACCTTCTCTGTATTTTACTTTTCCCAGGTAGAGTTGGCTGGAATTCAGGAAAGTTATGGGTGAAGAGGTCAGTTTTGCCTCCAACGGGTGCATAGAGACAAAGACTGTTCAATCCACAAAATATATCCATGATGATGAATAGCAGAGTTGAGTTGTCACAATAGCAACTGTGTAGTCTTGAAGCTACACCTACTTCCATTATTATTATATTTTAATTTATCGAAGGTAAAGCTTTCAACATTATAATGATCTTTCCAGATTTTGTGGTGTTGACTGACTTTAATTATCTACACCATCTGGTTATTATTGTATGCCAAACATTTTAGTTTTTTCTTTTCAAGTTGAATATATATGTGTATATATATGTATATATACATATATATACTCAAATTGAATAAGATATAGAGTAATTAAATGAAGCTAACTAATTTATTTATCACCTCAGATGCTTATTTTGTGGTGAGAACATTTGGAATTTACTCTCAGCAATTTTGAAATGTATAAAACATTATTTATTAAATTCACAATATTGTACAATAAGTCTTACATAAACTACTTCTTTCTGCCTACTTAAGACTTGTACTTTTTTATAGCAATTGTTACAAGAAAAACATCAGAGAATCTATTTTTGTATTTCAAATATTGTCCTTTTGAAAATAGAAAAGAAAATCAAATTAATTTTAAAACTATGGGTTTATTTTGAATTACCACTAATCCATGTTTTTTTTTACACTTTTTTATTGGATATTTTATTTACATTTCAGATGTTATCCCCTTACCCCATTTCTCCCCCCTACCCTGCCCAGGAACCCCCTTTCCCATCCCCCTCGACCTGCTTCTATGAGGATGTGCCCCCATCTAACTTCCACTTCCACCTCCCCACCCTCGAATTCCCCCACACTCAGTGTACAGCCTTCACAGGACCAAGGACTTCCTCTCCCACATATGCCCGACAAGGCCATCCTCCCCTACATATACAGCTGGAGCCATGGGTCCCTCCCTAAGTGCTCCCAGGCTGGTGGTTTAGACTCTGGGAGCTCTGGTTGGTTGGTATTGTTGGTCTCCTCATGGGGCCGAAAATCCATGTTTTAAAATCAGCTCTTTATTTGTTATTCACTAGCTAGAGATTTTGTTTTTGCTTTTCTTTTATTAAATTTTATTTATTTGTTTGTTTGTTTATCGTTCTGTTCATTTACATCTCCAATGATATCCCACTTTCCTGTTAACCCTACACCAACTCCCCATCCCACATCTGTCCTCCCCTCTCTTGTTTGCCTGTATGAGGGTGCTCTCCCACCCACCCACACTCTCCTGCCCTACCACTTCAGCATCCCCCTACCCTGTGGCACCAAACCTTCCTGAGACCAAGGGCCTCCCCTCCCATTGCTTTCAGGCAAGGTCATCCACTGCTACATATGTATCTGGAGCCATGGATCCCTCCAGGTACACTCCTTGGTTGGTGGTCTACACTCTCGAAAAACTGGGTCATCAGGCCAGCGTATGTTGTTCTTCCAATGGGATTGCAATCTCCTCTGTTCCTCTAGTCCTTCTGCTAGCTACCCCACTGGGGTCCCTGAGCTCAGTCTGATGGTTAGCTTCAAGCATTCACATCTACATGGGAGTTGGTGGCCAGACCTCCCAAGGAACCACCATATCAGATTCCTGTCAGCAAGCACCTCTTGACCATGGCAACAGTATTGGGTTTGGTGTCTGCAGATATAATGGATCCCCAGTTGGGGCAGTTCCAGGTTGGCCCTTCCTTCAGTCTCTGTTCCATGTTTTTGTCTTTGTTCTTCCTTTGGACAGGAATATTTCTGGGTTAAAAACTTTGAGACGGGTGAGTGGTCCCATCCAGGACCCAACAGGGATGACTTTAGCTAAAACGCACAGAGAAGGATAAGATAAAACCTGTTGAGACCACCTCCAGTAGATAGGCATGGCTCCTTGTCGAGTTTTTGCTTTTCTTTATTGTCCTTCCTTTGAAGAGTTCATGATAGTAATACTAAGAAAACTGCATTTTTTCAAAACAAGACTTTACACATGGGAAAATCTGTAGATAGCTATATATTTGTATTTACAAATTAACTCCAAAATTGATAAATATTCTTTTTATCTCTACAGATTATAAGCCAGATGTTTACAACTCAAAGCCACCTTTCCTTTGCAATTACAGTGTTTAGATTTTAGGGATGCCTTTCAGAAGACAGCCTATTCATTCAGTAATGAGGTGCAACACTGGATTTGATGGGCTTATAATAAGAAAACACTGAATAAAATGAAATTTTCTAATTTTACCTTTCAGCTATTACTTTGAAAAGGCATGTTTTCATTTCCTGAAGATGAGTAAGCTGATAATGGATTTTATAAATATTTTAAAGCTGCCTATACTTTTCAACATAAGATACTACAGAATAAATAAGAAAAGCAAACTAAACAAAAAAACCTACAAATATTTCCAATAGCTAGAAATATTTCCTTTTAACATCGGATGCATTAGTTTACAAGACTGAATATATTTTCCCAGAATTGCTTTGTGACATATTTGTCCCCTCGCTGCTGTATTTTAATGCATTTGACAACCGTCAACATGGACTCCCTATTCTCATTTCAAATCTCAAATCTTTCCTTTCTTTAAAGTGTGTGCTGCAGTTTGTTTGTGCTTGAATAGACTACAAAATGAACCATAGGTAATAAAGAGAAGCAAATTAGGAGGGGAGTTGAGGAGGAGCATAATGGGAAGGGAGGCAGGGGTAATAATGTGACAGCCACACGAATTTTTGGATATGAAAGATAATTAAGATACAAAACTTGGAGCCGTTTGCTTCTAGAATTAGAGTCAAATAGGACTAAACATCATATATCCTACTTCCTAACTTCATCAGTGTTTAGCAAGTTTTAACATCTTGATCTGGGCACAATGCAGTTATAGGCAGAATCAAGAAGGGAACCCTGCTCTGCTGATTATAAATTCTAATTGGTTTCCTTGAATCTTTAAAGTACAAGGCATTTCAGAGCAAGAGGTATGCACCATTCACCTGAGAAATCAAAAAGATGAGGAGACAGTAGCTCAATGGATATCCTGATTTAAGGCCCAGCTAGAGTTGACTGGAACTCAGGAAAGTTCCATGGGGGAAGAGATCAGAGTTGTCTTCAAGGGGTGCAGAGAGACAAAGACTGTACAACCTGCTATCTTGAAGTTGTTCACTCAAGGATTACTTGTTCTATAACTGTGGAAATACTATAATGAATGCAGCACTAAGTTGCTAATTCATCCATGTGGACTGGTAAATTAAAAGTCTGTGATGCCAAGTATCTGCCCATTTGATGGAAGAAGAACCATTATTTATTCTCCCCTTCCTTCCCCCCCGCCTCCCTCCCTCCCTCCCTCCCTGTCTCTCGCCCTCTCTCTCTCTCTCTCTCTCTCTCTCTCTCTCTCTCTGTGTGTGTGTGTGTGTGTGTGTGTGTGTAATGCAACTCTAAAACATACCAAACTTTAGGTCTTTTTGTTCATCATTATGGTTGAGAGTCCATTGTTTGTATTATAACATTTTTACTTAAGATTAGCATCATTGTTAGAGGGAGTCAGAATCTGGAAGATAAATACTCAGAATCTGGAGGTTGGAAAATAGAGAACAATGGCTTATAATGAAATGTTAAAACATGTAAAGCTACCAATGAATATTCTTCATTAAAATAAAGTGTTGCCCTGGGAGCTTAGATTTCAATATTTGAATCAATAAATTCGCTAGTGCTAAGTGGACATTTTGTCTCTCAAGGATTACAATGCACAGATTTTAAAGTAGGTTTCACATTCTTTTTTGTTAAGACTCACCTTGACTTTATCCTGTCCAATGGACCTGAAGAACTTTCCAATGGATGTCCAGACCTGTACAATGCAGCTGGAGAGTTGTAAGTCATCACTATTAATTTACCACTTGCTTGTTTTAACCACTGTCTTGCCTCTTAGTGTGTCAATAAGGAATAAGTACTAGCAAAGGCCATTCTCAACCAATTGACCAGCGTCGAAGGTCTTACTAGAGGATCGCTATTTAATAGGAAAAGTTCATTATCAATACAGAAAGAGAATCTTTCAGTTCAAAATGTTAAATAATTTCCTTCCTCAAAAAAGAAAGAAAAAAACACCCAATTCTGATTTAGCAAGATTTTCTATGAAATAAATTTTTCCTTGCATAGTTATGGTTATTAGCCACCTTATGTTTATAAAGAATTACTATTATATACTGAAAATATACAGAAAACTGTATTTCTTTCTGCTGTATACTCATCAAGACCAATGTATCCAAAGGGATACTGGAAGGAAGAGATGATTGCTTTGAGAACAAAAAATAAAGCCTTTAGACATAGGTGGATTCAAAAGGGAGAGGCACAAGGACTCAAACCCAGCAGGAGTGTGATTGCCTAAAGTGCTCAAGGCTCTCAATTTGATCCTCAGCAATACATGAATAAAAGGTTGAAGAGCATAAGTTGACAAGGAAGAAGAGTTGGCATCTTTCTTAGATAAGCAATGTATACACTAGGACATGATGAAAGAAATAGGGAAATGTCATCTATTTTGTCCCCTTTATTCTCTGACTCTGCTGCCACTGAAATTTTTGACATCTGCCATAAGTTTACTCATGCCTTCAAGGTAATGGGATTTTCCATGAAGAAACATGAAATTTCCTCTGGCTTGTTCTTGTCAATTTCTCTGTTTACAGAATCCGAAAAATAATACTGAGTGCTACCGACTTACAGACATTTTAGGAGATTTAATGAGGCAAGGGGGAAGAAAATATTTTAACTTCTTGGTTTAGAAAAATAGTAAGTGGAAAAAGACTCATTGAATACCGTTTTTAAAAGAAATAGTTGACAAACTTCTTTCTGATAACTTAAAGTCACTACATGTGTCCCTTGAAACATCTAACAAAAATAAAGAAAATAGCAAATCACCTTTTGTTTTCAGATGTTGTCAGAGATAAAATGAGAATTTTTTATTTATATGTTATATGTATTTATTCATTCCATGCTGTCTCATCTCTTGAGAAGAAGATTGAGAAAAATTTTTTATACATGAGTGTCTCCTCCTACTACTCTATAGCTCCCTAGCCTCCACCCAATCATTGCATTTTCTCTGTAAAGCAGGACCCAGATCTATCAGTGGAGACTCTTCTAAAGCATGAAAGCTTTAAATTGTAGATTTGTTTTGTCCCTTTATATATTTTTTGGAGGTAGTTAGGATATGTTCGTACAGATTGGCAGTGGAAGAGATTGGTTATCCATTGCTTTTGTGGACACTCAATATTTGAGCCGGATCCACATTCCAGTTAGATGCCTTCTACAGTTTCATTTTTGCCTTTAATGTGTTCCAAAGAATCTAGACACCAAGTAAATTTGCTGTTGATTTCTAGGTAGGGTTGATGTGGTAAGCAAGAATAAGAATTTATAAACTTAATAAATATGCTACAGTTATTAGCCAACTCAGTCTTCACAGAATATCATTTGTCCTTATCAGTCTGACATCCATAGTTCAAATATCAAACAAAACAAACCACAAAAACAAGGAGGTCAGAGAAATAATGAGTGAAAATAAGACTAGCTGTCTATTTCTGGGATGGAGACATATGCAGGCAAATTGACAAATAATGATCCAGTTGGGCAGACTCTGAGAGATAAAGAGAGAACTTTGGTTTACTAAACCATTAACTACCATACTTTCTATGATTTCTATGATTCTAGTAATGTAACAATAGGACCTTACAAAGTAAAGAGCCTGTTTTTCTTTGTGTGAATAATGAGTGGGGGCAATTTAGCAATGCATTAGAATATATAACTGTTCTTGTGGGGTTCGTTTTTGTTTTTGAGATATGGTCTCATGTAACCTTGTATGACTATGTGGTCAAGGATGATCAGGAACTGCTGCTAATCTTCCATCCTTCACTTCTCAAGTTCTGGGTCTACAGGCATGTGTCACCACTTGTTATTTTATGTGGTGCTGGGGGTTGAAAGTAGGACCTTGTCCATTTTTGGCAAGCTCTGCATCAACTGTGTTGCAACCCCCAGCTCCTGTATCATTGTTCTCGGTATACATATCATACAAGGTCCTCTTAAATGACTTGCCCATAGCCCTTCACACTTGCTAAAACAACTGAGAATTTACTCTCAGTAATTAACAAAAGTCTGCTTCAAAGAAAGCTAACACTCCAGAAGAGGCCAAATGTGCAATGGTAATACTTGCAGGCAGACGTATAATGAATTGATTCTCATTAAACATTTCAAAAGAAGTGGTTTCATTTGAAATACTAAGACGGCACCATGAATTGGATTGTCTTATTGAACTGCCACAAACATAGCTCTTTCAAGTGAAGAAAATCTTCAAAGGATTTTTGTGCTTGTTTACTTGTTTGTTCTTCAGAGAGAGTTAGTGAATAAAGAGACTAGAGATAAAAGATTCTATAGATTCCTTTCTCTCATTATACACACAAAAAAGATTAATCAGAAATACCTTGCTGTGTTCAGTTTCTCTGCATCTGATGACACGTAGTTGTGATGACTACAGCATGTCGTATTAAGGCTACACCTGAAATGATTCCCCTGCTTGCCCACCTCTGTTATTACATTTTGAAGTTTCTCAGAAAAGATACATTGTTTGTTACTACTTCTTTCCTCCAGTTGGGTACACCATGAATGACCTGATATTTGAGTGGCTAAGTGATGGTCCAGTACAAGTTGCTGAAGGACTGACCCTGCCCCAGTTTATTTTGAAAGAAGAGAAGGAGCTCGGCTATTGCACAAAGCATTACAACACTGGTAAGATTTGCATTCACTTGCTAAACCCAAGAGCTCTCCATTTGTCTATGAGAAAAGCTATCCTATTATCTTAATAGTTGCTCATTTATGAAGCAAATCAAACTTAAGAGAACCTTCAACATGTAGGGTTCCTATACCCTGTGGAATAGGCTTCTGAGTGCAGCAAATCATCTCCCTCAAACACAGAATTAGGAATCTTTTGCTCTTCTCTTACTGAGAGCCTGCTGTCGAATGAGTCTAAGGAAAGGTGGAGAAGACCTCATTAGTTGTGCAGAAAACATAAAACCTTGGCTTCCTTCTACTCTTCACATTGCATCATATCAATTTGCACTCCTGGCCTTAGTGGAAGAAAGTGATAATGACACAGGTCTGTGGAAAACCAGAAATAGAGATGTGCTCTGAGGTCCTGGAAAGCAGTACCAGTCTCAGTGAGCATCATCTGGAGAGAATTCAGCTGGCTCTAAATTCAGGCGCTATCTTTAGAATGGAAAGGCATATGAAATGGGCAAGGTTGAAGTAGTGGCAACAGGTGGGCATCTGTTGTTGCCTGGAAGATTATACCTGACCAGGAAAGCCGTTATCTTTTATTCCAAATATCTTTTGATAACGTGAAGTGTGATGGTAGGAAGACAGTCATCACAAATTGTCTTGGGTTTCTTGTTAGTAGAACATTCCACAGCAGCATCACTGGCTTCCTATGATGTAACTAAAATCTGATTCCAAGGTATCCAAGACTTCAACTCAATCTTCTATCTTTGTAGGGGATAATCCTAATGACTTTTCAGGGTCTAACTCAAAGTCAATAAAGGAGAGAAGAATGCAGAAAGAGGAAAGAATATCTACTTAATAATAATGTTGAAAGTTGTTGTACATTCCTATGTACTCTTTTAGTTATAGATGGAGCAACACTACAGATTCTAAGAAGGAATGCTCTAAGGTTCTTCAAGCAATTCCCAAAAGGCTAGAAAGTTTCCCCAAAGAACAGAGTGTACATATACTCTCTAAATGTACCCCTTGGTTGTACCATTGAAAATCCAAAGATATACAACTATTCAAACACTCAGGATATTCTCCTTGCTTCTTAGAAGTTACTGAGTGGTTAGGGAGATAGTTTAATCAGTAAAGTGCTTGTCATGCAAGCATGTAGACTTGAGTTCAGTCCCCAGGGTGCAGGGAATGGTGACATGTGCTTATAGCTTAAACAGTGGGAAGATAGACACAGATAGCCAGCCAAGAGACTGCCTCATAACTCAAGGATGAAGGCGTTTGAAAAATGACACTTGAGGCTGACATCTGGCTTTCATATTCATGAGCACACATATGAACCTTAACACAAGCATGCTCTCAGTCTCCCTATGTCTCTCTCTGTCTCTCCTCTCTCTCTCTCTCTCTCTCTCTCTCTCTCTCTCTCTCTCTCTGTCTCTGTCTCTCTCTCGATTACAATTGTTTCATATTACTTGATATGCTATATGTTACATAGTATATAGTGTATATATTAATGGTTGCGTATGATGTTGTATATAACACATGATGTTGCATATAACACAAACATTCTTGAAAATTTTTGTCAATCTTAAAAATGCTAGAGTTCTATCTAGAAAATTCTGTGACAGATCCAATTATATGATTTCAGTATGAAGGCTCTTTAGCCCTCTCATGCTTACACGATCATTTCCATTCTAGAAGAATTCAATAAGTAGGAATTGATTGAGTAGGTTGAGCATTTGTCTACCATCTTTCCAATCTGCTTGTGATGTTCCTTACATTTCAAAATAAAATAGAAGAGTAGAATTGGAAAAAATGAGTTCAAATAATATGTCAAATGATCCTTTTCTGCTTCCAGGCAAGTTTACCTGCATTGAGGTCAAGTTTCACCTGGAACGCCAGATGGGCTATTATTTGATCCAGATGTACATCCCCAGCCTGTTGATAGTCATTTTGTCCTGGGTCTCCTTTTGGATAAACATGGATGCAGCCCCTGCCAGGGTTGCCCTTGGCATCACAACAGTTCTGACAATGACTACCCAGAGTTCAGGTTCCAGGGCATCTCTGCCAAAGGTAAGAAATAACCTCACTCAGCAACAAGTGACCTGAGAGGCTCTCCAAAGTTCTTCTGGAAAACAAAATTCTGTGAGAATAGAAATTTTGCTTTTCCACTATGCTGTTGGAAAGATGAATCCATTAAGAAAATAAAATGCTGAGTTTGAGAGTATCGAAGCTCTGATAATAGATCCTCAAAGTCAGGTCTATTTTTATGTAAGAACGGGCTTCTGCTGGAGTAAATTCTGCTTAGATAATGAAAAATGTCCTTCTTATGAAACGCCCCAGCTCCCTAGAATTGTGTGTATGTGTTTTCTCATTTTTGAAGACTACATTGCTCTATTGGCTTTGGTTTACTGAGAGTGTGAATTCTACTTAGTATTCAGCATATTCAGTTTCCTGGTGATTGAATGGCCTCTCCAAAAATTTCAGTTCCATAAGATAATTGGGATGTAATCCCTTATCATTTTTTTTTTTGGTTTGAGCTTATGTTTGGTTGTGTTGCATTTAATGTGATGAGAAGTATTAGAGTATGTTCCATGTTAAAGTTGGTGTTTGCAACATAAGATCACAATGTAGTTGAGGCTTGTGGTTATAACATAGGTGGAATAAATACCAGAAAAATAATTGTGCAACTTAATTAAGTATCATACTTCTGAAGATAAATTCGAGGTTTTTATATTCAAATGGAAGCAGGTGACCTATCTCTGACATCCTTTGAAACATTTTGTGGAATAACAAATAGAATAAATGTACTTGTGTCATATGCTTACTAAAATACAGATGTCAAAAATACTCATGGCTTTTTCAACTACATAATCACAGTTCCAATTTAGTTAATAGAAATTCTAATTTACTCGATACCCTCATGCCAAACTGGTTCATTTGCTTCTTTCTCTCTAGCTATTACTTACCACTTACCACTCTCATTGCACACCATTAAACTGCAGGATGCACAAACACGTTTTACAATTTAATAGACAGCTAAAGTATTGGTGACAAATTGTGAGCAGACAATGTCAAAACATAAGACATTTAGATTCCAACTGCCCCGTTGCTATGAAAAGAGTCATCACTTACTTGCAAAATGAGATTTTCAGTTTTGTAAATATGTTATTCAGTCTATGGAGCTATTATGATTCTCTATCAGCAGGCAAAATTATTACTAAGTAAATGGTCACTGATCAGTGATAATTTTTCTATAGAGACAATGAGGAACTCAGATAAACC
Source organism: Grammomys surdaster (assembly GCF_004785775.1). NCBI lineage: Eukaryota > Metazoa > Chordata > Mammalia > Rodentia > Muridae > Grammomys > Grammomys surdaster. The sequence goes on along the minus strand of NW_021604589.1, from coordinate 3,681,839 downwards.
AAGAGGGTACAATTTAAAATAATTTTATACTTTGTTTTGAACACATAGTGGTTAACATGTTGCCAGAAGTAGACCTCTCCTGGTACATGTGGTTTATTTTTTGTCTATTATTAAACATGGCCAACTCTCAACTGACCATGAAGAGATGTGACTCATATTTATGCTGGAGAGGCACTAAAGTGGGATTAAAGCATGAGTCATGGAAAATGAAAAATCCTTACCATGTACTTACTTATACATATACATAAATATTCATTGATTTATAAACACTACAGTTCCTGACCAGATGGTCCAGTTTTGACTAGTCCAGGTGCTTGAGGGCCTACTTTGACATTCTGTACTGAATATGCACGTACATTTTACATGCTTCTGGAAAGATAGAAGCAGCATTAATATTAACTGTCTAGTACATAACGGTTATTAAGAAATTAATTTATGTTATTTACCTTCAGTTCTGTTTACATTTGTGGACAATGCTCCACATGCATAGAGAATTTAGGTCCAAGTTTTATGTCATTTTATACTATATCATATCTCATGGTCCTAAAAATCAATTATGAATGTATCTTTATTGCAGTGGCAGAGGTCGAACCTAGTCTTTCTTACATACATTAGGCAAACACACTATCACTCATGCATATCCTTACTCCATGCTCAATCTCTGATGATTTAGTAATAGCCAACTTGATGTCTCAATTGCCATTTATTTTACTATCTTATCTCCTGAGGAGCTTCTCTCCTGCTTATATAAATACGGTGATGATAAATACATTTACATGTGACTATATCGAATGTTCTGAGTAGAGTGAATAGAGGGATACAGACAGGATGGTAATCAAAAACATGTGCAAACCATGTGTGCAAGAACTTTGTCATCCACATTGTATTAATCTCAGTGCCTAAAATATGTGTGGCTGAAGTTAGATGATTAATGTGTCCTTACTCCTGATTAATAAATCAATGAACACTCATGTCCCTCCTACATTAGACCATACATAGCATAGAGCATACCCAGTTTGGGATATAAGGATGAAACTTTACATAAAACATTCAAAAAGTATTTTATTAATTTTTCAACAGTTTGGCAATACACATAGTAAAGTTTAATCACTGTCAACTCCCCAGTAACCTCTTTCAGCACCCCCTCTCCTCCTGAAACTAGTTTTCTCCCAACAAGCCTGACATCTACTTTAATGTCTTTATTTATTGTGTGAACCACTGAGTTTCATAAGGATTGCTTCCATTAGCATGGGTTGGAAGGATTTCATGAAGCTTGGGTAACAGAGAGTTCATGAGTGCAATGGCTAGAATTTTAATACAAGGGAAATGTTGTAATATTATGACATGTGACATAAAGATATGTGACTTGTCTAATATCATAGACCCCCCACCCTGCCCTTTCCTAAAGTATTTAATCAAGCTCTGAAAACTTTAGAACACGTGTATAAATATACATTGTGAAATGTAGGCAGACCTGGATTTCAATCCTGGTGCAAGTATTCTTCCCCACATCTCTAAGCCTGTTTACTCATTTCTAAAATAAGAACATCTTTAGTTGCCCTTTTCAAATATTAAATGAGGACAAGATGAAGCACTACCTGTATAAATTGTTTATTCCAGTTTATACATGGTAGGCACAGAACTTTTTCAAGTTATTGTTATTTTTTTCTATTCATACTGTGGTAGAAAGGACTGTTCACTGAGATGGCAGTTTGTATTAGATTATTCATAAAGACCCATATGAACAGAAGGTGCCAAACATTTAGATGACTCATTATTGGCAACATGTAAGATAAACCAAGGCTGATCACATTTATGACGTACAAAGCATATGTTTGCATGTATGTACATTCTTGTGTTTTTAATAGTTTATCTTATGAATAAGTTAAGATCAAGAAGATCTGAATATGCAGTGATCTGGCTGTTTTGCAATCACTGTCGTTGAACACATTCATTTGGCTCTGTCTTCCTTTTCTTTGGAGGACACCGGAAGAATCCATAGATTGTTGGTAGCAACATGTCACCCTGAAACACACATGCACACACACACACACACACACACACACACACATGAACACACATGTATACAATATACAATAAACTTTATAATTTAACAGACAGCTAAAGCAAATATGACATATATATTAAAATAGTGCAGTTTTAAAATTTTTAAAATTTTTTAAAAATGATAAATCTGTAACAAAAGCCAGTCCCACAACTCATTCAAACACTCTTTTTCTTTCTTTTCTTCTAGCTTAGTCTTCATCTTCATCTTAAACATGTGCAGCAATGTAGAAAACACAGTTTCTTCACAGTTCTTCCAATAGTGTTTGAATTTCACCCACTCCTGTGGCTAATTTGAGAAGGTCTAGGAAAGAGTAAATGGTTTCGTCTGACTGAATGTTATATTTTAGCTAGAGGTAACTTTTAATAGCTAAGCTGCAAGCATTGATATGCTTGACCTGAACTCAAGTCTTTCAGAGATTCTAAGTTATGCCACATACCACATCATTCCAGGTGACTAGTAAATTGTTCTGCAATGTCATACCATCTTCTCGTAGCCACCACCTCCAGCACTATGTCCCAGACATTTTCTTGTTCCTAGGATTCACGTATTTAAGAAGACATCCCTACTGTCTGACATGCTGCCTTTGACTCATGTTTAGTTATCTTGCTTACCATTTATTTGGTTTATAAAAAAAACCACAAGTTTTTTCCTTGCTAAATACAGATAAACCAACTATTAACCTTTCTACTTTTACCACATCATGTTGGGTATTATAGCTAAACTACTGTCTTCATATACATCCCAAACTATGGAGGGCACATGAGAGTTTCTCAGAATTCTTCCTTTCTGAACCTTGCAAACTTATTGTAATTTCAGCAGCTCAGCAAAAATATGACATTTGGAAAATATATGAGTCTCTTTTATCACAAAAGTGAGAGTGAAACACCTTCTTCCATCCTTAGGAGAATAGGAAGGATGCCACAGCACTGACATCATCACAAAATTCCATTACTTCAATTAGTTATTTTTGACCGTTATTTTTTCTGTTATTTTTTTTCTTTTTTTTTTTTTTTTTTTTATTTTTAAAAGTTCCTTTTTAATTTTCTTTTTTTTATTTCTTTTTTTTTTGAACATGAAATGCTTTTTTTTATAGCATGTTTTACAAGGGGAGGGGGTAAGAGGGTCCAGGTGGTGGAAAAGTACAAAATCTTCTTGGCCTGTGCCTTGAAACATGTCATGGTCTATATGGTACACTGCCTTGAATTATGATCTACCTGCAGTTCTTCAGAAGATATGGTACAATGCTTGAGTTATGGTCTCCCTGCTATTCTTAAGAAGACATGGTACTCTGCTTTGAGTCTATCTGCAGTTGCTAAGCAGGATCTTGCAGTTGCCAAGCTTCAGAGGACATTGTGCAGGTGGGGAAAGGTAGGGGGTAAGGGTAAGGGCGAGGGTCCTGGCTTCTGGCATCTCCCCCTTCTCTGTTTAGTTAGAGAAGGCGTCTTATGTTCAATTTTTCTGTTATTTTTGAGATTATAATATAGTTACATAATTTATCCATTCCTTTTACTCCCTCTAAATCCTTTAATCTACCCGATCTTATTTTCTTTCAAATTCATCGCCTCAATTTTCTTTAATAATTGTATGAGAATATGTTCATGCATATGCATATATATTTCTAAATATAATGTGCTCAGTATGTATGATATTACTTGTTTGTATGTTTTCAGGGCTGACCATTTAGTATTAGATAACCCATTGGTGGTCTCTTCCACAGAGAAGACTCTTTTGCCCACTACCAACTTTCCTTAGTTGCCTATAGTTCTTTGTGTAGGATTGGGGCCTCTTAGGATTTGCCCCGCCTACTTTGGCACATCTACTAGTGTTATCCTTGTTATAGAGTAGTAGACGTAATTGTTTATAGACTGTGTTTGCTCTTTGTAGAAAAACCCTTGTCTCCCCAAATGTGAACAGTGATCCTGTAATATAACAACTTAGGATAAATTTTGAGGCAACAGAATTTTCTGTGGCTATATAGTCATACCTAGAAATAAGCACTCTTAATTTTAGGCTTTATCTCTAGGAAGGCAAGAACTTCGTTGATTTGGCTCATGTTCATATACTTAAAACTTGGCACAATGTTTGATTTCTAGTAGGCAATTAGTAAAGAGTCTGTAAATTAATGAACAGTAGTAAAAATAGCCAAGTGGTATTCTTGGTGTAATTTAAGTGGTTATTCATTCATCAGTTTCCTTATTTGACTAATGATGATGACTATTTGGGCCATGCATTATATTAAATATTAAAAGAAGCAAATCATAGTCCTTAACCTTGGGGGTTTATAATCTGGTAGGGCAAAAGCAGTCAGTTGGAATGCTGACGATTAAAATATGTGAAATATAATACCATATCAAGAAGGATGTTAAAGATATTAAATGGCAGTGATGGAGACAGAAGGAAAGGAGGGCAAAGAAAGAGAGACAGACCAGTACTGGGCAAATAGCCTGAAGGCAGAAGAGGATCCTGATCTGAGTCTATGAAGCACACTAAGTAGCTAAGGGAGGAGGAGGTAAAGGTCCTTCCAGGCAATGAGGATCTTCACAGATTGCATTTGGGTAACACTTATAAGATAGGGTAACTTTGTTAGGGTAAGAGAGATAGTCTGGGAAAGTTTTCTTTCCATCATGTTTCAAAAATTGAAAACACATTTCAAGTCAGAAAATTGTATTTATTGATTTCAAGTTAGTTTCCTGACTTTCTGCCAACAGAAAGGTGGTAAGTGTGTTTGTGTGTATGTGTGTTTGTGTGTGTGTGTGTGTCTGTGTGTCTGTGTGTGTGTATCTGTGTGTCTGTGTGTGTTTAGTTTCATTTGTTTGTTTTAGTTTTCAGATATTCACCCTCTCCCTTAAATACAAGGGAAATCAAATAGCATAGGTACCTTCCTATTTGAACCTTACCAGTTGGTTTGCCAACCTCTGAGAAACAGTTACACTGACAATGTTCTAAGCTTTTCATGTAGCATGAAAGACCTGCAGGCTGACTACAGGCTGGCTAGATTGTTTCCTTTCCAACCTGTGGGAACATAGCAGGGTGAATTGAATGGAAACCAGTGAGCTATCAGGCATACTTAATATCCAGTGCAGGTTAAAGAATTATTTTCCTTTATTTATGTTTATGATTATAGCAGGTCAAATTGAATAGCTCAACAGAGGCTAGAATTGTCACTTGTGACTATAGTCTAGAGACCCTAGAAGTGAAAGAATATTTCAGTAGAGAACCAGTGTGGCAACCCCAGTATTCAGGGGCCTCTAACAGATCCATAATTATTTCTATGGTGCAAGGGTACAAAGGAATTGTCTTTAGCCATTATCAAATAGGGTGCTCCATTTCCTACAGAAGTACATTTTCCCCCTACTTCTAAGCCATCTGGACCAACTAAGGCCAGATGGACCATTTCAAGCAGCTGCCAAACTCAGGACAAGTTTAGAATTTAAAACAAAAGTGACCAAAGTCTCACCATGTTTGGTTTTGCTTTATTCCCCATCAAAATGCTTCTAACTAGAGACTGCAGTTAGAGCAACTGAAGGCATTAAGAGTGATACTATAGTTTTAAATAAGATTTGGCTGCATATCTATATTAAAGTTAAGTACACCCTGAGTTGTTTGGAATAATTGGTGGTTAGGTCAGACAAGAGAGACTGGAAGCAGTTTTGTTCTCTAAGTAATCAATGCTTTCGAAGTTCTTGGTGAAAATATTAAACATGGAGATAGTTAAGCTTTGACAAAATGATCTGTAGGCCTTGCCTGACTTAGCCAGGTGTCTGTAAATGTGGGAGAGTTCATAAACTTTCCCTTCTGCCATTTCTCAAGCCACAGCAAATTGAAGAATCATTGATGTGGGAAATATGTGATAAAAATATGCAAGGAGATGACGTGTATGAATTCTCTGGGGATAGAGCTGAAGTGCCATTGGCACTTTAGTTTAAGAATGTTGCTGACAGCCTTTGTAGGAAAGCTGACAGTGGGAGAAGTTACCCAGGCTCTACTTCTTATCAAATTTTGCCAAGACTCATATTGTTTGGAGGTGTTTGTTTGTTTGTTTGTTTGTTTTTGGTGGGGTGGGGTAGTATACAGAGGCTCAAGATTCTTTTAAAATCATTCTCATTCTATTTTGCTAAAATGAGTAATTCTGGATCATACACAATAAATATGGTTGGATTCTTTTTAGAGCACACATAAAAAATGGTCTCTTGTGGTGCACACAAAATAATGTGAGACCCTGTCTTGAATTCTCAGAGTATAGAGAGGAAGGAAGGGGGAATTCTATCTTTGACAATGGTATAAAGATTGAGACAGACATTTTAAAAAAATGGCATGGTCATGCACACCTTTAATCTCAATACTTGGGAGGCAGAGGCAGGTGGAATTCTGTGAATTTAGGGCTATACTAGTCTACATAGGACGTTGCTAACTAGCATAGCAATTTGAGCCCTCACTAGCAACTGAGTAAGCTTTACTTTTTAGTACATCACTTTGTAATATGTATACATCTTTCTCAGAGAGAATCATATATAGGCACTGTTATGTATTCATTTATCTAAAGCTCATTAAAATTATGAATGAAAAGAGATTTTGGTAATATACAATGTAATAGAAAATATTAGCAAGCCATCAACTGATGCATTAATTTTCTATTGCTGTGTAACAAACTTCAGAAGTTGGAATACTCATTTATCAGACTGTAGTTTTGCAGGTCAGATATTTAGTATTGCATGATTGAGCTGTCTGCTCATGATTTTACAAGGCTAAAACACAAAACAGAAAAAATGTGATTAGCATTTCTCTTTTGAATGTCCTTCTCTCACGCAGAGGAAAAAACAATGTCCTTGTGATTGTGAGCAAGAGCATCCATAATTTTTCCCTTACTGTGTCTTGATCTGACCTCTCATTAACCCAACTCCGTGCTCACTGCACCACTCACACTGGTCTGCTTGCTATTTCCTGGTGATGGTACTTTCTGCGATCTCTGAGCCATTATAATAGCTTCATGAGCCTTTAAAAATGTATCCCCAGACCTTCACATCAGTAGGATTTTTTTTCTGCCTTTTTCAAACCTTTATTCAAACTTCCTTCCTCCATGAAGACTCTTCTGTCCATTACATCACCTTTGCAGGTCTTCATTACCACGTTGAGGTAACTCAGTTTTTCAGGGTACATTTATTTCTCCATGATCTGCAGATAGAAATACTGAGATTTACATCAGACAGTATCCTGGTTTATATTTATTCTATGCAATCTAGTACCTTTAATATTACTATAATTCCTGTGAAAAAGATTTGATCTGCCTCATTTCCTATAACAGAACTTAGTTCATAGCATATGTTCAGTAAATATTGGTTAAGAAGTAGGTGTGTACTTCTTCATGGTCTAGTCATTGAGAACTATCCATATAAGCTTTTGTAGGACAGAGAACAAATAAAAAAGAATGCACATGACCAGTGCACTATCTTTAACTGGCTATTCTTTATCACAGACAGCTATGCCTGTGTATGTTATTCTAGTATAATGATAATTTTATAAGGTTTTACTTCTCTGATAGCGAGGAGTGGGGTTTTATTCAGTTTTCTTTAGTAGATAGTCCTGATACAGCTTTCTAACCAAGGAAATAATTAAATAATGGTTTAGATAAGAAAGCATCCAGACAGACTATTTTTACCTCAGCTTTGCTTCCTCAGCACTATCACAAATAATTTGGAGGTTTTGTGGTCTGCTGACTCAAGCACCCATTATCATTTCTCCCTTGCCCAGTTTATTTGAATGCATGCTAATGCTTTCCATTCTGATAAGGTATCCAGAAGCCTTCTTATGTGGACATTCTACAGTACCTCTGATCCAAAAATACAGATGCATACTCTTTCAAAGCAATTCAAATACCAGAAAATTAGCACCCTGTTTGTAAAATTTTGTTGTAATATTATTAGTGGTTTCTGTGGTGTGTGTGTGTGTGTGTGTGTGTGTGTATGTGTGTGTGTGTGTGTGTTTATTAATCATTTTGATTAAGAGACAGTGTTAAGCAGGTTGCCATTTCTCCTTCATATTACGAATGCCTTAGACTATTCCTGAGGTACCCACTACAAGTTCTCACTTGTTGATAAAAAGTGTTCATCCTCAGCAGAGCTGCTAACTAAACCTTAATGCTATTTATTTCCTCCACTGCAAGTCTCAAAACCACCATTTCCATCAATTCACAACTTACCTGATTCTGTTACATCCAATCAACAAGAAAATAGTTAAACAGACTATGTTCTATGCATACGATGAAATGCAAGACGGGGTGAGCTGCAGTCACAAGTAACAAAGTGAATCTCTCATAACTCATATTAATGTTGCCAAGAATGAAAAAATATCACTATGTGACTTTATGCTCTTAAACATTTTTAATCATAAAAATTAATCTATACTGCTCAAGTCATAATTTTTCTGATCTCAGAGTTGCTAGGCTAATTTATATTCCCACTCACAGTGCATGCGTGTTCCTTTTCCCTAAGCATCATACCCAACATTTCTTTTCTTTTATGTTTTCTTGGAGATGGCCATTCAGACTGAGACAAGGGAGTCTTAATTTGAATTTCTACAACAGGCACAGGTATTTTATACCTTCTGTAAGTGTATAGGCCATTTGTACTTCTTTTTTTGAAAGTGTTGAGTTTACTCATGTGGATTGTTAGTTAGGTTTTTGACCTCCGGTCTTTTGATTTTCCATCCTTTGTATTATTTCTGCTGAGAATGGCTTCAGATGTTGTCAGCTCCTTTTTCGCTTTCATATCAAATTCAGGTTTGCTTTCTAGTTATGTAAAAAATGTTACTGGCATTCAGATGTGGGTTGTATTAAGTTTTCAGGTTAATTTTCATAATATAGACATTTTCACCTTGTCAATTTTGTAAATCCATAAGCATAAGAGGTATTTTTTATCTCTCAATGCCTTAAAATTCAGTGAACTTACTGAAGTGCTGTGTCATATGCTGGTTTAGTTTTATTTCAAGCATTTTTATGTTTTGAAGCTGTTGTGAATGAGTTCTTTTTTTCTGATGTCTGAGCAGGTTCCATGTTGTTATATAGAAAAGCTACTGATATTGTATAATTCATTGACTTCCTAAAAGTTATTTCCTTTAGCTTTTAGATTATAATTAAAACATTTCCTCTGTCCCCTTCCTCCTTTCAAACCCTCCCGTATATTTCCCCTTGATTTCTTTCAAATTCATGTATTCTTGTTCATTAGTTATTGATATATACATGTATACAAATCTATCTATCTATCTCTATATCTATCTTTATTTTTATAGATAGAGACATGTCTATCTATATCTATATATATAGAGAGAGACATAGAGAGAGACAGAGAGAGAGATAGAGATAGATAGATAGATAGATAGATAGATAGATAGATAGATAAATAGATAGATAGAGAGAGAGAGATAGATAGATAGATAGATAGATAGATTTCTAAATACACCCTGATCACTCTGTACATCGTTACTTGCATGCAAGTTTTTAATACTGACCAGCTGGTTTTAGATAAACAATTGATGTGCTCTTCCTTGGGAAGATGATGTCTCCCACTCTTAGCTCTTGTTACTTTCTTGTAGTTCTTTTCTAGAGTTAAAGCCTCATGAACTTTTCCTCCATTTGCTTTGTTCTAGCTATTGTTGTTGCCCTTGTTCAGCTTTCATTTGGACAGTCATGTTGGTGAGACTTCATGGCTGTAGCTTCATATATTCCTAGGAAACACAACCTCACACAAAAATCCCTGATCCTCTGGTTCTTACAATGTTTCTGTCCCTTCTTAGGGGATGATCTCTGAGCCATAGGTGTAGAGGTGTTTTGTAAATGTATCACTAAGAACTGGGCTTCACAACACTGCATTTTGATTGTTGTCATTTTTTGTAATGGTCTCCATCTATTACAGGAGAAGTTCCCTTGGTGTGGGCATAAGAACGAATAGTTTATTTAGAAATTATGCTGGTTTAATAAAATAGTGGTTGTAGGTTCTATTCTTTGATCCGTGACTTCACTACCCCTAGCAGTCGGCTAGATTTCCAGTATGAGGAATAGTTTCATTCTTATTGTGTAAACCTAAAGTCCAATTACAGAGCTGTCAATTACCTCCAAAATATGAAGACCACTATTACAGTTTTATGGTTGCTGTGCCTTGCTGGTCATCACTATGGTTCATAGGCACCATAGCTGAGTGACTCTTGGTTGCTTCTCTAGCTTGAAAGCTTGCATAGCTCCTTCTAATATATGAAAGCAACCTAGTCCTCAGAAAAGACTCTTTTTTCTTTCATTACTTTTAGTTATTTTACAGTCCAGCCATTGTGCACCTCCCAGTCCCTCCCACAGTTCCTCATCCCGTTCCTCCTCCCCCATCTCCAAGAGGATGTCTACCCCCTACACTAGGGCTCCCCACTCCCTGGGGCTTCAAGTCTCTAGAGGGTTAGGTACATCTTCTCCCACTAAGGGCAAACCAGGCAGTCCTCTGCTATATAAGTGTCAGGAGCCTCAGACCAGCTCTTGTATACTGCCTAATTAGTGGCTCAGTATCTGAGAGATCTCAGCAGTCAGGACTGGTTGAGACTGCTGGTCTCCCTATAGGGTCACCCTTCTCCTCAGCTTTTTCCGGCCTTTTCCTAATTCAATCACAGGGTTTCTTGACTTCAGTCCAATGATTGAGTGTAAGTATCTGCATTAGTCTCAGTCAGCTGCTTGTTGGACCTCTCAGAGGACAGCCATGCAAGTCATATGTTAGATCCTCTGGGTCTTGTGTCTGAGACACATTGTATCTCTGGGAGACAACAGCAACATGCTATATATTTTTGAGAGTCAATTGGACTCCTCTGAAAAACAACACAAATGGGGATATCTCATGCCTGGTATTTGGGATTTGGTTAGATAGTCCTTCTTAGGATTGCCATTGCTGTGAAGAGACACCACAAGCAAGGCAACTTTTATAAAGCCTAACATTTGATTGGGGCTGGCTTAGAGTTTCAGAGGTTTGGTCCATTACCATCATGACAGGAAGCATACCAACTTGCAAGCAGACATGCTGCTGGAGGAGCCAAAAGTTTAACATCTTGATCCAAAGGCAACCAGGAGGAGACTGGCTTTTTCACACTAGGCAAGCTTGAGAATTTAGGACCTCAAAGCCTCACCTCCACAGTAACAAACTTTCTCTAATAATGCCACACCTCCTAATAATGCCACATCCTATGGGCCAAGCATTCAATCACATGAGTCTATGGGGGCTAAACCTATTCAAAGCACTGCATATTCTAAGGCTGTTTTAGGGAGCATTGCCAGCCCAAGTTATATAATTTATATGTTTATATCGATACACATAGACTGGTTTTTTTCCCTTCACCTTAGTTATTTTTCTCATTTCCATGTTCATTGTTAGATGATTACTCTATAGAAACATTCCAGAAATCTACAGAGCAATTGTTCCATTTTAATATCTTGATATGTAACTATAGTATCTGTCAACCCTCAAACCATTTCCTCAGTTCTAACATTTTGTTAGACTTTGTTGAAATACTCTCTCAGTATATAATGACTTGAAAAGTATCTCAAGACCGTAAAGCTAGAACAATAGTAGGGCAAACTCAGTTTGACAGGGGGAAGAGGAATGGGATGAGGAACTGTGGGAGGGACTGGGAAGTAGGCAATGGCTGGACTGTAAAAAAAATAAAAGTAATGAAAGAAGAAAGAGTCCTTTCTGAGGACTAGGTTGCTTTCCCTGTTTCAAAAACCATCTTCTTTTTTTCTAATATATAACATCTCAAAATAAGTTTTAGTATATGTCAAGGTTTGTTTTGATCAGGATAAAGGATAATATCTGTATTGATGGTATAGTGGAAAGCCTACTTGACTTCTAGGATAAAGGGTAAATCTGACCCCTGTTATTCCATCTTGATGAAAGGTAGAACTCACTGATATTATTTTGAATTTTAATTTGGTTATAAAATTTAACACATTAATAGAATGCAAGTAAATGCAAGATGACAATTTAGATAATTGAAATAATTATCAGAAATGCCATGAACTTATAAATGCTAAGAATATGGTTGTTTTAATCAATGAAGATTAAATTTATTAAATACACAGTCTTTGAACTCAAAGTCTGTGGATAAATTTTTATGAAGGAATTAATACTTGGTGTGCATAGTCATGAATATTTATATCCTAAAGGAGAAATCAGTTTTGCTCTAAAAATGTTTCATCAAAAGATCTGTTTTACAATACCAACCAACCACAGCTCCCAGGGTCCTAACCACCAGCCTGGGAGCACTTATGGAGGGATCCAGGGCTTCAGCTGAATATGTAAGAGCGGAGGGCCCTGCTGGGCACAGGTGGAAGAAGAGATCCTTGACCTCATGAAGGCTGGACGCCCCAGGGGGTGGGAATTTTGAGGGTGGGGAAGTGGGAGTGGGGGGGGGTAGGTGGGGGTTACATCCACGGAGAAGAAGGAGGAGGGGTAAGGGGGGGGGGGGCCGCCGGGGGGGGGGGGGGCTGGGGGTAAGGGGATAACATATGAAATGTAAATAAAACATCCAATAAAAAAAAGATCTGTTTTAAAGTAACATATCTTAATGTGTTTAAACTTATAATTGCTCCAGATTATTTTTTATGTTATTATATTATATATATTATTATATTATTATTATGTTATATTATTTTTCATGTTAACTGCTTTGAGGAAAGGAACTGTGTCTCCTGTTCAACAATACCTCGCCGCATGTCATATTTTCACACCTGCTCCTGTGGATACTGCCATACACTCACAGTTAATCACTTTAATAAAGCTCAAGCAGGAATGAGGAGGTAAAACCAGAAATAAATAAGAGATGGGTAAATATAAATGATGCTTTTATTTCCTCAGAAGGTGTGATGAGAGATAAGAGCCATACACAAGCTATGTAAATATACAGGATACGCTGAGCCCTGTATGTTTCTTTCTCTGTTCCAACTATCCCTAGGCCCAGGCCTGGAAGCTTCTAGCCTCCGTACAATCTAATCTTTCTAGCTGACCGATTGAACTTGGTTTTTCTCAGCTTCTGCTTGAATTGCTCTTCTTGGCCTCATACTAACTTTTACAATCTATTCTAATCTTCTGGCTCCTTCTCATTCTCTGGCTTGTTCTGTCTTCACCTGTGTCTAGCTTGTTCTCTATTTGCAACCTGTCTCTGTAAAACTGTCCCTGTAAAACTGCTATACACATGCATTGCCACCACCTTTTTCTCTCTTGCTGTTCTTAAATCACCTATCTTTCCTCTTTGTTTTTGTGAGAGTTGGGCACATCTTATTCTATCAAATCTTTCTCAGATTTGTCACTTTGCCTGCCACTCAATTAAGTATCTCTTTCAATCATGGCTGCTTCCTTCAACATCTAACCTTACCTTCATTGTTAGGGCTTAAAAGTGTGAGCTAAGTACATATCCGATTCCAAGCCAGATCATACTGTAATCCATGTCATGTTTGCATTCTGGCCAGATCATAGAGTCCTAGATCTTTGGGTGTGATCCCTTGCCTAAGCAACCATGTTGTTGGATTAAAATTCCTGTACAAGTATGCACTAAAGATATGGGAGAAGGGGAGGGGTCATTTGTTAGACTACAAGATTGATTGTATCAAGTGGTGATCTAGAAAAATAAAGAACTGTAAACTCCTCCCATCAATCCAGAAGGAGATAACAACTTCCTATGGATCTGTTAGCCTCTTCTTTGGTTCTCTGTCCCTCTCTTCTACTTGCCTTTGTACTTGCCTTATTCCCCTACTAGACAATTTTTGCATTTTAGACAGTTACTATATACTACTTACACTCAAATCCTCACTATTCTAGAGAAGGTACACCATAGGAGAGAAAAAAATGCTTATAGGGTTAATGAATAAAAGCATCCACTTCACCCCAAATCATTGGAATCTTCTGGATAAATATTTAAAACTTATAAATGGTTTGAAGACCAGGCTACTGACAAGAAGTAGAAATGTTCACTACTTAAAAGATTAACAACTTTGTTTCCCAGCAAGGCTTTGGTAAAACATATTGCAATTATGCATAGGTTAATTCCTCTAATTCTCTGGTCATTTAGATTTGACCATAATTACTAGCCACTTGAAATACAACTTCTAAGTTACAATTCTCCACAATCTATCTCAAGGGGAAAAAATCCATATAGGCAAGTACCAGGGTCTTATTTTTATTCAAAAGGTTAATTAAATGAATGAATCTTTGTGTTTGAATATATTTTGCATGGAATCTGGAATAAATAATTTAAATGAGTTTGAATCAAATCAATGTGATATTAAATGAATATTAAAGCTTTGGAAGTAAGTTAAAAACTTGTGTTCTATTAATTATGTAGCAAATTTAACCTGAGAAGACAGGAACGCTGAGAAAGATTCTAAAATCCTCCTAGAATTACTAGTACCTCATTATAAATCATCTTGTAAAATTCACAGTGTTCACTGTGACAGCTTCTGAAAATCGGAGCAATGGTTAGCACTTAAGTAAACCTTTGGAATTGAAAGATGAGGACACAAATATTCACTAAGAAAATTAAGACAGTCAGACGTGGACTCTGAATATATATATTTGGCAGATAGAAGAACTGAAAGTCTTTCCATGGAGAGCTTTTAGATGGAGCAAAAAGTGACACCATCCATCAGGAACTTTTTCCATAACCTTTGTGTGTCTGTGACATTGTGTAATGGCAGATTATGAGCAGTATTGTTCTTTTGTCAGCAAATAAGTTAAAGAAAATATAAGAGCCAAAGGAGTGCATTATTGTTCAAAATCAAATATGCTATTCAAGAATACAATGTAAACTTCAAAGTATAAGAAAGCAAGTGCATGTACCTAAAAATGTTCTTCTGTTCTTTATGTAAATTAGTTAAATCATATGAGATGATCTCTCTTGTTATGTCTATTGTAAACTTCTCCTAAGGAATTATTATAAGTGTTGTGTCTCCAAATCTCAAACCATGGGGAGCAAATACTGCAGTTTGAATTGAGAATAAAAAGAAGTCCTCACCACAAAAACACATAATACAACACTGTTCCTGGTCCATTTGTGCCCACCTGAGATTGACTCAAACTAGAGCAAACAACAAAACAAAATAGTGGTGTCTATATCAAAGGGTCATAGAAATTAACTAAATGATTTCCCATTGAAATAAAGTAGTATTGAATTATAAATTATATAGTAAATTTTATCTCTTTGGGCCTATGTTGATCATACATTACATATTATATCTCATATGTTAAATGACTGAGAGATTAGGAACAACTGTTTCAGTCAGATGGATGGAATATCAAATAATTTATAGACACATTCTGTGCAAAGAAGTAGATCATATCTCCTCATTAAGTGAGGGCTTCTCATAACAATTTCTTTCCACCCTGGAACAGTGATATACACCTCTAATCTCAGCATGCAAGGGGCAGTGGCAGGCCTATCTCTGTGATTTTGAGACCAGCCTGGTGTACATAGTGAGCTCTAGTCTAATTAGTGCTATTTAGTGAGAGTCTGTCTCAAAAACATCATTTAGTTATAAAGAACACGTATATAAAGAGAGGAAAGTACAGAATGGAAAGACGTGGTACGTACTACCTACACTAATGGTAAGTCAAGTGGATAAGTTGTGATATGATGTGATGGGATGTTTTATATGGTGCAATGATAATGACACTTACCGCTGCAGTCTTCGCATAAGTCCATAATCTTGGTTTAAATATGAGACAAATATTTAATAACTATAAATCGAGAGACATTGTAAAAAAATTCTGACCAATATTCCTTAAATCTATCAAAGTTATGGAAAAAAGGAGTATTTACAGGAGAAAAGTAGAGTCTAAAAAACTCACAAAGGCAGTCTAAAAACAGATAATGATGAAATATAATGCAGCATTTTAGAAGAAACCCCTGAATGACAAAATCATATGCTAATCTTAGGTTCTATGTTCAGTTGGAAGTTGTTCTCAAGGGAGCAACAGTGGCGTGTGTCACACACACACACACACACACACACACACACACACACACACACACGAAGTAGAAATAGCTGCCTAGAGGTCCACCATGTAAGTAATGTGGAAGTAGATCAAGGAAAAAAGTTTTCTCCATAATAAAGAATGAAGAGCAGGGTAGATCAGTACCTATCCACTAGACGTAGAGGTATATTATCATAAAATATGTAAACTTGCCATATTGATATAGGATATGGTCTTAATTTGAAACACAAATACTTAGTACTTCTGAGAACATGCAAGTCAAAAGTCCCTTATCCACACTTCTAAAATTCCCCAAACTCTGAAAACCAAAAGGTTTCCTATAGCTCAGTTGGCAGCAAATCTGCTGGAAACTGATGGGAGACTAATTATAGCTTTTACATATCCCATTTAGTGTGAATATTCATACTGTTTTCCAAAGAAATATTAATGTGTTTGATTACAGGGTCTTCCCCAAGCCCCACTAGGAGTAAGTAATGTGTAATATATATTTATATGCTACAGTATTACCTTAATAAAATTTGAAAAACTCTGGATTGCTGTGCATAATAGCTCCCATGAGGTTCATAAGGAATAAGTTTATAATAGTAAATATATTGAAGTACATAAATGTCAAATTCTATACAGCTCTGAAAGCAAGAGCCACAAAAGTAAAAAGAAGAAGCCAAAAGGAAACCCTTTGAAACACTGGGAGTGATATATGCCCACCTCATTAATAATACATTATTTTTGCATTATGTTTATATTTTGTAAATTTCCTTTGCATGCTTTATTATTATCTTAACCACAAAATAAATCTTAGCAGTAAGCCTGGAAAACATTGTTACAATTATTTTACAGAAAAGAGAAGTAACTAGAGAAGGCTCATCAAAAATAGGGTCTTGCTTCCAGAGCTGCTAACAACTAGTGCCTTTAACCTGTGCATGTAGTATCTCTGATGGTAAAGGATCCCAGGACTCTCTAAGGCCCTCTTTTTTGTTGTAGTTCATTTTGTTTTTACTATTAAAATTTACTGATATTAATAGTCAAATTAGAAAGATACATTTCATATATAATTGGAAGACAATAACCACAATATCCTTAGGAGAGAGGTACCCAACCTTTCTAATACTGAGACCCTTTAATACAGTTCCTCATATTGTGGTGACCTCCAATAATAAAATTATTTCTGTTGATGTTTAATAACTGTAATTTGCTACTATTATGTATCATAATGTAAATATCTGTAGTACAATAGTCTTAGATGACCCCTGTGAAAAGTCATCCATCTTCCAAAGGTTTCTCAACCCATAGGTTAAGAACCAGAGCCTTATGATAATGCCCCGTGGAACATAGGTGCTCATTAAGCACCTGCTGACTGAATAAACTGATTCTACAACATTTAGTGAGGCAATCTTTTGCAAGTTCTAAAAATTTTAAGGTTAAAACATCCTTGAATCTGAGTCTCTTACTGGCTGTACGTACCCATGGCCAAACCAGTTATTATATTAACTGTCACTAATGTCCCTATGTACTCTAGAATGTGTTTTGTACATAAAGTTTCCTATAATATATTTTATAAGGACAATTTCCTCTCTTTCCTTTAAATTTCTGCCAATCTTCCTCAGGGAATAACCCAAGTTTTCTTTCCCAGAAAGTTTTTATAGCAACCATGACCCTGATGCTGAGAAATATGAAACTATAAACCACATATCCTGTGGAGGGAAGGAGCCATCGTGTTCTTAGTATAGAGCATAGAACTTGGCATGAAACAAAAGCTCAATTCCTATTTATTAAATGGATCACTAGAAGAACTATAGGAAAATGGGTAAATTTCTCACTGAGGGAAATGCCACATCAGAGGAAAGGAATAAACAACATTTGATTACTTAAACTGACTCTGAACACTTTATAACTTATTTTTTCATGCAATGTAATTGGTTATGTTTTTTCTACTCAGTGACAATGTTTCCCTCTTTTAGGTTTTAGTGTGGGAGACTAGTCAAAATAATCAAAATTAACCCTTCAGTTCCAGCACTCTCCGTCTCTGTGCGTTCTATCCCTTAAACACAGTCAAACACTCTTAGCAATTCCAAGGCTTTTGTTGCTTTGTGTCTCAGTGTTTCTATTGCTGTGAAGAGACAGAATGAACAAAGCAACTCTTAGGAAGGAAACTATTTCATTGGGGCTGGCTTACAGTTTCAGAGGTTTATTTCGTTAGAACCATGACACAGGCAGACATGGTACTGGGAAAGTAGTTCTATATCTTGATCGGCAGGCAGCAGAAAGAGACTGTCTGTCACACTAGGCATAGTTTGAGCATATATGAAACCTCAAAGCCTGCCTCCACAATGGCATACTTCCTTCAACAAGGCCATACCTACTCTACTATAAAATGCCAGTTCCTATGAGCCAAGCCATTCAAACACATGAGTCTATGGGGCCCATTTCTATTCATAGTACCACATTTTTGTAAGATTTCAAACTCTTCAAATGCTTGAGAAATCCCACCATAAGTCCTGTTTTATATAAATAGGAGGAAAACTCGGTATTATTTAAGTGAATTCCCATTTATTGACTTTCGACATTTGTGTGTGTGTGTGTGTGTGTGTGTGTGTGTGTGTGTGTGTGTGTGTTTCTTTAATGCAAAGGTTTTCATGTAGCTTTTTAAATGTTATATTACTTGATAGAACTGTTGGGATAATCCGGGCAGTTTTGGCACATGCCTTTAATCCCAGCACTTGGGAGGCAGAGGCAGGCGGATTTCTGAGTTCGAGGCCAACCTGGTCTACAGAGTGAGTTCCAGGACAGCCAGGGCTACACAGAGAAACCCTGTCTCAAAAAACCAATAAAAAAGAACTGTTAGAATAATAAGAAGAAATCCTATAAAATATGTGCAAATGTTTATAATAAAAAATGATGTTGTCAAGTGATGACTTGTCCAGAACCCACATTTCATGGGACAGCTTCACATATTTAGTGATCCAATTAGTTTCCTTGATAGGAAGACTACTTTATAACTTCGTCCTGGCCAAAGCAGAACTTTGCCTTTGCATTGTCAGGACACAGTGACAACCAAACCATAGAAAGCAGAGATACATTTTAAGTGACTATTGATTTAATTTTGTTTCAATTTATAATTTAGCTCACATAGCATCGACTTTCCTTATGATATTGTCACATATACTTTCTATTGATGCCCCTATTACTCCCCCCATTGTGTTGGTAGTAAGGTAAAGAGCCTTTCTTGAATGTTCTACTATTTTACTGAGAGATAATGGATACAAAGCAAAGATGCTTAGTGAAGGAAATGTACAATGCCTTGCCATGTTTGTCTGGAAGGAACTTAACATGTGGTAATCTGAGGAAATGCATGTATTGCACCATATGGAAGGGCTATTGAACACATGAAGAGTCAACATGTCTGTTCTATCATATATAGTACATTTGCCATTGAATTTCCTTCTTTTCCTTTTTAATGGAGAAGTATATACAGGTATAAATTAAAATCCCCAAACACCTTAAGCATTGCATACAAACTATATGTGCACATTACAGATCAAGATACAGAACATTTCTAGTACCTTCACAAGTTCTGATTCCTATTCAGATCAATACCTCCCCACAGAGGTACAGAGATTTCTTATGTAACATTTTTCTGTTATCTTCTTCAATTAGCTTAAGTAACATTTTATAGAATATGTTCTTTCATGACTAGCTACTTTCAGAAAAGCTCATTTTCTGAGATGGAGTCATATTGATGTATATTTGTGTACTTACTTCTGCTTTTCCTTTGGTTCTCCATGGTTCTCTTGATAAACGCCACTTCCAGGTTGTAGGCTATTCTGTCTTGCATCCTCTATCAAAAGTTGTTGTGTTATTTGTTGGACATATTCACTCTGTGAGAATATATCTATAAACCAAATTGTTGGGCTGTAGCATATGAATATATTTAATTCCAGTGTATGTTGAAAGTGTTCTCAAGTACTTCAAGCAATTTCCTCTTTCTAAGCAATATACTAGACTTACTAATACTTCACATATAAGCCAACACTCATTACTGTTAGTTTTTACTTCATGCTCAACCACCCAGGCTATTTTGGTAGCCTGTCCTGGTTTTACCTAGTATACCTCTGATGCCTAATCATGCTGAGAAAGCATCTCTATGTGTGTGGTATCCATTTAGTTATCTTTTATAAAGTGCTTGTTCTATGTTTGTGTCAGTTATTTTATTATGAAACACAACTACATTTGAATGCTTATAGCCAAGTAGTCTGTTGAGTTCTACATGATTGACCTAAAACAATCTAATGAGCTTTATCATGGGCAATGGTTTGTGCTGTTTTAGAAGTTCTTTGTAATAACTGTAAAGCAGTGATGAGAAAAGGACTATTTTCTTCACAATTAGAATTCTATATCTTCAGCTTTCTTCCCTGAAGATTTTATCATGGGGGCAATGAAATTGCACTCAATTTTTTATTCAAATAAAGCACATAATATACATGGATGAAATGTCATAATACAACATATTATTTTATATGCTTATTTACCTGAGTTTGAGCTGTGTGACATTACTATGAAGATTCTGGTAACTCTTTGCCTCTTTAAATAGGAATCATAAGAATATTTGCCTAGTAATTTTTTACTGATCACTTAAACTATAGAATGAATGTTCTTTGAGTAATGACCCATTTAGAGCAAACAACCAGTGAGTGTTCACTACTGACACTATTCTTGAGCTATGATATCAAGTTCTTATTGTATCTGTTAAATCAAGGACAGAACATTAATAAATTTAGAAATAATTGACCTATTGAGATATTGATTAGCCTATTGACTAGGCAATAACTGAATTGAGGTCTAAATCACTAGGCATGGCTCTGTGAAATGAACACTGAAATGATTGCTGAAGCCTGTTGTAAATATTCTTTCAGGTCCATGTGGTTTTGAGAACCCAGAATACACCTAATGATTTCATGAGTAGTTCATGAGTTAGAAGGGATCAGACATATTATGCGTATTCATGACTAGTTCTAGTTCTGGGAAGGAACCAAAAATATATGAGAAAAAGAGTAGCTTCTTTTCCAAACATCCTCAAACCCAGGAAGAGTTTAATAGTATAGGACTTGGGTTCAATGAGAGTCATTTTGTGAAACATATAGAATATTCCATAAAAGTTAGATTCAAGGGAATTCTGATGGCTAGAAAAAGCAAGTCCAAAGTGGTAGGGGAGGAGATCTCCTAAAAGAATCTCTTCCCTGCCAGTAACTTATGAGAAACTATAAGCTTTTTCTCTCATTAGTACCATCTTCCTAGGCCAGGTGCCTGGCAGTTCTTCTACTAATGAGAATCTGTTCTTCCTAATACAGAAAAAAAAAAGTCTTCATCTCTATCCCTTTGCATGTGCCAGTTGAATGTCAGAAACAATTTTTTAGGAAACAATCACTTTAAGTCACAGACAGGAAGGATCATTCAGTGGTCCAGCTCTTTGCCCAGTAGATACAATGAGGCCAGGGAAGCGTCCCAACTGCCTGCTCTTCTTATCCTAACTGGATAGATTTAGAAAGGAATCACACCTATCATTTATCATAAATATTAAGATATTGGATTCCCATAATTGTTCATGTAAAAATGTATGATTTGCATTCAGCCATGATTTTTTACAGTGCATCTAATCATAAATATGTGGATTTCTTGCTATATCTTTCTGCTACATGGTTTTAAGATAATAAACGTTGAAAATTATTTAGCTACAAAGAAAGGCCAACTTAGGGTTTGGGTTTTGGTAGTCTTATTTGGGTGGTATTGGCAATAAAACAAATTCCTGCTTATATATCTGTGATATTTTCCCTTAGAATTTATGGCCTGGTATGTTAACATGCTCATTGCTTTATGATAGTATATGTGATATACTATTACCTAGTATGCCAATCTAATCAACTGAGCCTCTAAAAACAAGTGGATATCTCTAACTAGTGTGGAAAAAAATCAGAAAGATACAGGGACTAGACATCTATCTTAGTTGGTATATTGCTTGCTTAATATGTATGAGACCCTGTGTTGGAGTACAGACCTTCATAAAGTCTATGTATGGTGGTATACTCCAGAGGTGGAGGCAGGAGGATTGGTAGTTCAAGGTCATCTTTCACTACATAGTCACCTTACCCTGAACTAAATGAAAGCACACCCCAAAAAAACCTCAGAGAATTTCAAAGCACAGAGGATATTGAGCTTTTGTTTATAGATGGAGAACACTATGAGAGACCCATAGATACCTTTTGTCATAAGGAGGTGTGAGTGGTTCTCTTCTCACAAAGATCAACCAAAAAGGTATTTCTCTCCCACAAGAAATTGTATCCTGCCCATTGGAATGAGCTTGGAAGGAGACTTAAAGATTCTAATGTGAGCACAGCTTGCTGATACATTGATTTTAAACCTGAGAGACTCTATAAACACACTAGAACATGTTATGTCAGGTTTCCAGCCTACAGAAATGAGCTAACAAATGTATTGTTTAACCCACCAAACTTATGCCACGTAACACATATGGTACAGAATAACAGAAGATCAATATCCCAGATTTTACTCACAGTTTCTCTTAAATAACAATGAGGGAAGATAGGGTAGAGAAACCTAAATCATCTGGTAAATACTCAAAGATTAGCTCAGGTTATCCAAAGCCATCTCACTAGGAAGAGATTTAATTTACCATCTTGATAGCAATTGTCATAATATAATTAGGGTAGGGAATAACAAATACGAAGTATGTCGGTTAGAAGCTAATGGTTCACTAGATGCCAATCTAGTTTGCTAATCATTTCCATTTAAAGGTGAATCCTAGCAGAAATGTTATTTTGCTGTCTGCTTTCTTCTTAGCTTATATAGAACTCTTCTGCCTTTCAGAAACAATATGAGTAAGGTCTAGGCAAGCCATAACAGCTCTGACTGTGAAATGGAAACAAGTTGATATCACACATCCTTGCTACAAAAATGCACTATTAAAACTTAGGCAGCATAGGCAAGCTGTTACAAAAGGAGAAAGTAGCATCAGGAGACAAACTCTTAAGCCATTCCAGAAATACAGAGAAACAAAATAAATGAATAGAGGGATCGCTAAAGAGAAATAAAGTGGGTCCTGATTCCTCTTTGTTAGTAGTATAGTTTGGGTATGAAATATTCCCCAATTATTGTCTGCAACAGGTTTGGCTCTTAGCCTGTGATACTATCCAGAAATGATGGGGACTAGTTGAACAAAGTTAAATCATTGGATCATACTTTTGAAGATAATTTGGAGATCTTTGACTCATCTCACTATCCCTGCTTACTAAACAGGCCGCATCTACCACATCTTCCTACTATAATGCGCTTTACCAACAAAGTCCCCAAGCAAACTGGGTCAAGTGACCATTAACTAAAACCTCTGAATCCAGGAGCTAAAATGTTTCTTTCCCTCTTTCCATGAAAATGGAGGTTACTAAGCAAGCACATTACCAAATGAGCTACAGTTCCAGACCCTTTCTTCTTTTAAAGTTGATTTAACTCAAGTATTCTTTAAAACAGGAAAACAACAGAGCTGAGAAAAATCTAGTTCAGTTGTACTCATTCCACAGTTTTTATTTTTTTTAATTTTTTTATTGGATATATTATTTATATTTCAGATGTTATCCCCTATCCCATTGCCCCCCCCCGCCCAGGAATCCCTTGTCCCATCCCCCCTCCTCATGCTTCTATGAGGATGTGTCTCCCCCACACACACTCCCACCTCCTCACCCTCAAATTCCCCCACACTCAGCATCCAGCCTTCACAGGACCAAGGACTTCCTCTCACATCTATGCCCAACAAGGCCTTCCTCCCCTGCCTATAGAGCTGGAGCCATGAGTCCCTCCCTATGTGCTCCCAGGCTGGTGGTTTAGACCCTGGGAGCTCTGGTTGGTTGGTATTGCTGCTCTCCTCATGGGGCTGCAAACACTTTCAGCTCCTTGAGCTCCTTTTCTCTAGCTCCTCCAATAGGAAGCCATTGATCAGTTCAATGGTTAGCTGTGAGCATCCAATATATACAAAGAACTCAAGAAATTAGACTCCAGAAAACCAAATAATCATATTAAAAATGGGGTACAGAGCTAAACAAAGAATTCTCAACTGAGGAATCTCAAATGGCAGAGAAGCACCCAAAGAAATGTTCAGCGTCCTTAGTCATCAGAGAAATGCAAATCAAAACAACCCTGAGACTCCACCTCACACCAGGCAGAATAGCTCAAATCAAAAACTCAAGTGATAGTAGATACTAGCAAGGATGTAGAGAAAGAGGAACACTCCTCCATTGTTGGTGGGATTGCAAGATGGTTCAACCACTCTGGAAATCAATCTATCAGTTCTTCAGAAAACTGGACATAGCATTACCTGAGGACCCAGCTATGCCACTCCTGGCCATATACCCAGAAGATGCTCCAACGTATAACAAGGACGTATGCTCCACTATGTCCATAGCAGCTTTAGTTATAATAACCAGAAGCTGGAAAAAAAACAGATGTCCTTCAACAGAGGAATGGATACAAAAAGTGTGGTACATTTACACAATAGAGTACTACTCAGCTATTAAAAACAATGAATTCGAGAAACTCTTAGGTAAATAGATGGAACTAGAAAATATCATCCTGAGTGAGGTAACAAAAGAATACACATGGTATTCACTCACTGATAATTGGATATTAGCCTAGAAGCTTGAAATACCCATGATTCAACTCACAGACCACATGAAGTTCATGAAGAAGGAAGACCAAGTGTGGGTGCTTCAGTCCTTGTTAGAAGAAGCAACAAAATACTCAAGGGAGCAAATATGAAGACAAAGTGTGGGACAGAACTGCAAGAGAAGCCATCTGGAGACCATTCCACCTGAGTAATCCATACTATGTGCAGTCACCAAAGGTAGACACTGATGTGGATGTCAGGAAGTGCATGCTGACAGGAGCCTGATATAGCTATCTCCTTAGAGGTCTGCCAGAGTCTAACATTCCACACTTTTTAAAAAAAAATCTAGAAAACTATTTTCAGCAAAGGAGAGTGACATGTCACTGGTGGGAAAATAGATGCAACTGGAAATAATTATAATAAACAAATTAATCCAGTCTCAAAATTTTATATATATATATATATATATATATATATATATATATATATATAATTTATGGATTGTACATAGATACGTAAATTGTGTGTATGTACATATCTATGTATGTATGCATGACATGAAAGTAGAAGCAAAACTGTCTAAGACAACAGTAAAACATTAGTGAGAAGGAGAGGGGAGATAAGGAATAAAGGGCATATGAAGAAGAATATGCTCAAAGTACAATATATGTTTGTATGAATTGTCCTTATATAACAGTAACATGTATAATAAATAGGTACAATGGAAAATTTAAAAGTAATAAAAACTAAAAATTTAAATTACTTTGTATGCCACCAGTATGTACAGTTATAATTTGTCAATATATCAAATAAACAGATAAATACAGCTGTTGAGAGAGACAAATATACTTGTCTACCTTCTGTATATTTTTTTTCTGATAAAGCAAAACATTTAATTGGGGCTGGCTTACAGGTTCAGAGGTTCAGGCCATTATCATCAAGCCAGGAACATGGCAGCTTCCTGTCTATCTCTACAAGTCATTTTCCATTGTATGGACCACAGCCATTGGGCTCTACTTCCCTAAATGTGTCTACAATCTTTCTCATCACTCCTTCCCTCCATTTTCCTTTCTTCTGTAGCTAATATTAATGTTCTTCTGGTTTGTTTTTTAAAATTCACTTAACATCCTAATCACTGCCCCTCCTTGTCACTCTCTTCCACAATCTTTTTCCCTCCTGCTCCCCTTATCCTCTGAGAGAGTGGGGCCCCCTGGATATACCCCCACCCTGGTATATCACATCTCTGAGGGGTTAAGAGCATCCTCTCCCACTGAGGCCAGACAAGGCAGTTCAGCTAAAAGAATATATTCCAAAAGCAGGCAAGAGCTTTTGGGACAGCCTGCTCTCCTGTTGTTCATGACCCACATGAAGGTCAAGCTGCACGTCTACTACATATGTGCAGGGAGGTCTAGGGCCAGCTGTTTGTGTTCTTTGGTTGGTGGTTCAGTCTCAGAGAGCCCCAAGGGTCCAGGTTAGCTGACTCTGTTGGTCTTCCTGTGGATTTTTTATCCCCTTCAGTGTCCACAATCCTTCTCCCTACTCTTCAATAAATGTTTCCAAGCTCCATCCACTGTTTGGTTGTTGGTGTCTGCATCCTTCTGAGTCAGATACTGGGTGGAGCTTCTAAGAGGACAGCTATGCTAGACTCCTGTCTGCTAAGATTTCAGATGTCTGTCTAATTTTTCTATTTAATTAGCACACTTTTTAAAATTAGAGTGTTTGTCCTACCCAGCAGTTAATTTTATTTTTTACTTGAGTAGTTCTAAATAGTCTAAAGTATTGCTCTAGCCTAAAACACTATTCCTAGTCAAATTATAATGGTGATTTTAAGAAAAGGAATGAGCAGAAGATAGTCTAGTTCATGACTGGCTGTTGTATTTATGTTTTGAAATAAGCAATTTATTTTTGTTTTCTACCTGTCTAGTATTTTAAACTGTAGTACTAATGATGGTGTTTAAAGGGATATCATAGATAACATTCAATGTTAATTTCTGAAAGTATACTTC
Source organism: Grammomys surdaster (assembly GCF_004785775.1). NCBI lineage: Eukaryota > Metazoa > Chordata > Mammalia > Rodentia > Muridae > Grammomys > Grammomys surdaster. Next base: position 3,655,091 of record NW_021604589.1, on the reverse strand, counting down.
ATTTACAGGTGAAAAAGAATTTTGATGGTGGCATGCATAAAGTTGTGGCTGGCACAGTTTTATTATATGGAAATTAATGAGACATTGAATCTTTTTAAACTACTAATTTGACTTGAGCCCCATGAATGGCATAGATGGGTAAACATGAGTAGAAAATTCTTTTACCTATTCTATTTGCCATGCGTATGGTTTGATTAGTCTACCTGAATAGAAAAAAAAAGGTGATTATGAAATAGATAGTATAACTTCATTTGAGCCTTAGACTCTCCATATATAGCAAAGAACCTAATAAGTAACTTTCTTATCTGGTAAAGGTGAACATTTGCTCTGATGCTTTCCTTGTCTCTAATTCTCACCCTAATGGCTATTATGCTTCACATTCTTATTGGAATGTATTTCTCATTCTCTTCTCTGAAAGAAAAAGTACACACAGTAAACTCTCTTTTCCTCTTTGACTTCACAACTTGGCACTGTACACAAATATGGAAAAGCTATTTTCTAAAGTACTTTGAAGATAGGTAACAGCAAACCATAGCTCTCAATATATTGTTGTGCATCTTTGTCATTAACAAAAAACTAGAATAAGAAGAATAAGAACACAGAGCATTTGGAACAGTCCACCTGGAGTTTGCTAGACTTGGTGCATTATCAAGTCACTGGTTTTCCCACAGAGTGAGATAGTTACACTTTGGAAAACAAATAAAGGACTTTATCTCTTGAGTTCATTAAAACTATTCACTTGTCTGTGTGTTTCTCAAACTTTGCTCTTTGTTTCCACAATACCAACATTGATCCTTTATTAACTGATAAACAACACAAATCTAGTGTATTACCATCCAAACGGACTTTTCTGTTGTAGCATTAAAGCTCTTCCTCTCGAATAAGTGAGAAAAGTTGGACAAGACCATGGAAAGTCTGGATGAAATCACTGGGGAGATGAATTACAAAACACTTAGAAAGAAAACTAACCAATTTAATATTTAATATTTATCAAAGCCTGTTAAATGTAATATATAAACATATATCACATTAATATATATTTAATAAAATATGCATATGTATTTCATGTAATATATGAATATATATTTACTATAATTGAAATCTACATATAGATATATATAAATGTAACATGTAGATATAGATATTTATGTATAAATTTATTTAATGTTTAATGCAGTGATCTATTGTGAAGATATTATTTATAGATGATGGAGTTTAAATACACATATCATAGGTAAAGTTTGCATGGATGGTCAGTAACTGGTAGAGGCCACATAAGAATATACGCTTTTCAAGAGTCCAAAGACATGTACTTATGGGTATGTTTTAGGTTTCATTAGTTTCCTTGACAAAAAGTATTATCTTGCCTTAGGTACTCTTTCCAAATTCCCTGAGCAATTAATTTAATCTTTTGGCTTAATTAGCTCATTCTATCAATGGACGAAGTAAAGACTATGGCTCACTTTGTTAACTCATTGTATAGTTTTATAAACTGAGGCAAGAGAAGCTCTGTGACTTGCAATTTTTAGAAAAGTGGTATGGCAAGAATGGAATTTAAATTCAGAAAATCTTTCTCCAAGGACCCTGCTTTTAACTGCAGCCTCTTTTGTATATTAGATAGCTTGCTTAAAGCCTTTGCATTGAGGAGAAGTAGAGAGGGTTAATTTAATATAGAGAGTCACACTGAATCTTAGATGAGTATAAAGGGCTTAAGAGATGATAACTGGAATGTGTAGAAGGATGTGCAACAGAAAAAGCACAGATGGTATAACACAGAGAAGAGGTTTGCAAAAGATGCAGAGGGCTCATTATCAGGGAAATTGGGCATTATAGTTGTTAGAACCACAGTTTGCCTAGGTGGACATGGTCCCTTAAATGATGTTGAGGATTTTAAGTAACTGTTTACTCTTGGCTTTTCTTTCCCTTCCTGCCTTCTATGTCCCAGGACTTTGTAAAAGACATAGCAAATACCTATAGGCCAGGGTTTTGCATGTTCAAAAACGTGAGTCAATCAAGCAAAATAGGTCATTTTTCCCTTTTGCATTAGCTGAACAGAACCTGACACGGTGAAGCATAAAAAAGATGTTGCACATCATACAAAGGGATTCAGGAGCATCTAATTAAACTCTAGGCAAAAGGCAAAAAGGAGGAGAAGGAGTAAGAGGGAGAGGGAAGGAACTACTTTCAGGAATTGCTTTGGGTCCAGGCAGACTTGTGAGTCAAAGATCATTTTATAGAATGTCAAAAATATACCTGACCCAGAAAGTGCTGCTCAAATATGTTTGTCTTTCATCTTTGGGTTGTACATGGATGGATTCCAAGAAAAGTTGACTCCAATACTTTATATTTGTATAGAATCTTATATTTGCTAATGGCTTTACAATTCGTTATATTATCAAATTTGCAGAGCTTTCAAAGGCAGGCAAGATTAGAACTCCTTTTCAAAGGAAGCAATAGAAGTCCCACAAAGTATTTGTAGAACCTGCTAGAACCACAACTGAAATCTCTCCAAACTCTCAGTCTGAAGATTCATGAAGATGAACATGGCAACTTGGAAGTAGGGAATGAGACTGTGTTAATAAAGAACATGCCATATATCAGGAAATAAGAAATGGAGAGACGTTTTTATACAAGTCATGTTCATTTCTACCCTATGTCTTTGGGCTATTCAGTCTCTAGTTCCTTCCCATCCAGGCAGTGTAAATCATGGACTCCCTCTCATGGCATGGACCTCAATTTAAATCACAAATTGGTTGGTTACTCCCCCAAGTCCTGTGCCACCATAACCTCAGCATATCTTTCCAGTAGCACAGATAGTAGATAGAGGGTTTGCGGCTGGGTTGCTGTCCAGGTTTCTCTTTCCATAGCCTGCAGTATACCTTCTTGCTCCAAAAAGACTGGAACGTATGGGCGATGGTTCTGTGCAGGCACCAGCTCCACCTCTTTGCATTCAATAACCTGTGTTAGTAAGATTATGGGAATGTACATAAAAATGGTGATTTTGAGATAGATAGTATATGCTTAGTAAGAAATGGGGTTGGGAATTTGAAGATGGAAGAAAGAAGTTAAATAAATGTGAACAGGAAAAATTAAGATCACAGATGAAGAGAAATGATATTTTCAGACCAACTGTTGAAGTGGATACATACAAGGTAGTACCGCTGGGAAGCTCAGGTTATGCTATCAGAGACACCTTTGGATGGCAAACTAAGTGGTTGAATATTAATTCATCAGGCGTTGAAGAATAAATGACAGTTGTAAACATGAAAGTAACACAATATCTACTTCAAGGGTGTCGTGTGTGCTTCAAGTTTCTCTCTATTTAGGATGAAATTAGTTGTAGGTTTCTCATATATGGCTTTAATTATGTTCAGGCACATATATTCCATCTACTCCTCTTTTTACAGCTTTAATAATGAAGGCATAATGGATTTTTATCAAAGGCTTTCTCTGCTTCTACTGAGATGACCGTGTTATTTTTTACTTTAAGTCCATTTATGTGTGTGTGTGTTGTTTTGTTTTTACATTTATTGACTTTTGCTTGTTGAACCATGCATGTATCACCAGAATAAAACCAGCTTGGTAATGGTGGATAATCTTTCTAATGTATGTTTGTAATTTGTTTGCAAGTATTATATTTGGGGAATTTTAAATGTATGATCATCTGTGACATTTACCTATAACTTTTTCTGTTTTTTTGTTTTTGATTTTGTTTTTTGGGGGGAGGTCTGTCATTTCTTTGCCTGGTTTTGGTATTACAATGATTGTGGCTTCATAAAAGGAGCTTGGGAGTGCAATTTTATTTCTATTTTTAAAAATTTTGTTTAAGGATTTGTTATAGATATTGTTTGAAAGTCTGGTAGAATTCTGGTGTGAATTCATCTTGTTCTGGATGTTTTCTAAGATGAAAGGCTTTTTATTACTGTTTCAATCTCTTCATTTGTTATAAGTCTGCATATGTTGTTAACATTTTGATTTAATTTCGGTGTTTTGGCTGAATCTAAACTTTCATTCATTTCTTTTAGACTTTTCTTAATGGAGTACCGGTTTTTAAATTATTCCCCCATAATGTTCACAATTCTTTGATGTCTATTGTTAATATTTCCCTGTTCATTTCTGATTCTGTTAAATCAAGCTCTCTCTTTTTGTTAGCTCATCCAATAGCCTGCTGATCATGTTTATCTTCTCAAAGAACTAACTCTTAGATGAATTAAAACTTTGTATTGTTTTGATTCTGTTTCATTAATTTCTGCTATTTGTTTGTTTGTTTGTTGTATCTAGTGAGGTTTGGTTTGCTCTTCTTTTTCCAAATTTTTGAATTGCATCACTAACTCATTTATTTGTGCTCTTTCTGATTTTTAATGTAGGCATTTACAGTTATAATTTTATCTCATAAGACTTTTTGTAATGTCTCACAGAGGGTTTGTGATATCTTTTCATTCTTATTTAGTTAGTTCCAAGAGTTTTTAAAGATCTTTTCTGATTTCTTTTTGACATATTCATCATTCAGTAATGAGTTGTTTAATCTCTATGAGTTCATGTATTGGCTAGAGATTTGCTTGCTGTCAGTTTCCAGTTCTATTGCATTGTGATCAGATGAGATTCAAGAAGCTAGTCCAATCATTTTGAACTTGTAAAGATTTGTTTTGTGTCCCAGATTGTAGTTTACTTTAGAAAAGCTGCTATGTGCTGCTGAGTAAAATGTGTATTCATTAGCATTTGGATAAGAATATTTTGTAGATATCTCTTAAATATGTGTTACATATGATGTCAATTTAAACTGATGTTCCCTAGTTTTTGTTTTTTTTTTCTTTTTTGGGTATGGGTAACCTCTTTATTGGAGAATGTGAGTATTGAAATCATCTACTTGTAATGGATTGATGTTAATTGGTGTCTTTAATTCCAGTAGTAGAAATTAGGTGTCACTGAGTTTGATTCATATATGTTTAGGATAGTAATATTTTCTTGGTCTATTGTTCCCTTGATTTGAATGAAGTATCCCTCTTTATCTCTTCTCATTATGTTCAGTTTGAAGTCCATTTTGATGGCAATTAGCATAGCAAGCCTACTTGCTTCCTCTTTCTATTTGATTGGAATGCCTTTTTTCATCCGTTTGCCTATCTTTAAAGCTATGATGTTTTTTCTTGTAGACAACTCAGAGATAAACTGTGTTTCTTAAATCCATTCAGCCAGCCTCTGCATTTTGACTAGAGCATCAAGGCAATCAAAGTTTAAAGTTATTATTGAAAGGTGTGTGTTGATTGCCGTCATTGTGTTCTTGATTTCTGCTGTTGTTGTTTGTGTTCTCAGTGGTATTTTGTGTTTTAAGAATTATATGGAGCTACTTTTGTTTCCTTTCTGCAAACTTTCAGCTCTCCTTGCTCCTCTCTTCAGATCAACTTGTTTCTCCCTGTGTTTCATCTCACTTAGTCTATTGGATATCAAATGTTTAGGCTGTTTATGGGATGGAAAGATTTGCTTTCTCCTTCAACTGTGGTAAAGATTTTTTTCTGGTTACATTAGTCTAAGATGCCCATCATGGTCTTTTAGGATGGGTAATGCACTGGTCCAGGCTCATCTAGCTTTCAAAGTTTTCACTGAGAAATCAGTTGTTATTTTGATAGTTTACTTTATGTCTGATTTGTGGTTTTCCTCTTGTAGCTTTCCTTCTTGTGTATAGTTAGGTGTCTGAACTGTTATGCTATGCAGATTTTCTTTTCTGGTCTTATCTCTTTGGTGTACTGTGTGCTTCTTTTATTTGTATGGGTATATCTTTCTTTAATTTGGGGTATTTTCTTCTGTACTCTTGTTGAAGATCTGGTCTATGCTATTGAATTTGAATTCATCTCCCTCATCTATGCCTATAATTCAAATGTTTGATCATTTTGTGGCATTCTTCATTTCCAATATGTTGCTTTCATGTATTGTTTAAATTTTTCATGTTCTTTGCTTATTTTGATATAGCCTCTACTTTATCTTTGAGTCTTGTCATTCTGTTTTCAGCTTGATCTATTCTACTTGAGATTTTTTTTCCAGAGAAAAGAATGTTACTTTTATTTCACTAAGTAATTAAAAACTTAGTCTCTTTCCCCTAGGTTGGTGGATGTAACTCTAATTGCAAGTAAGTTGCTGTAAGTAGTATGAACCAACCAGAAGTGCTGTGTCTCATCAGCATCAGCTCCACCATCAGCAGAAGCAGCATTATCCACATTTAGGAGTTTCAGGTAGATGCCGTGACAAAGACTCTCATATTAATATTCATCAGAAAATTTAAAATTGGGGCATTCAGCAGCAGTGTCTGGGGGAAAATATCTAAGTTTCTGTTCAGGCCATCTAGGACTTCCATATCCTCTGAAGGCAACTGGAATTCAAATACCTGAATGTTCTCTTTCATCTCATTCTGTTCGTAACTATGGGCCAGGACAACAACCGCAAACTACACCTGGTAGTGAAGGGCAATCTGAGCTGGACTTCGATTGTGCTTTTTGGCCATGACAAAAAGAACTGGATCATTCAAAAGAAATGGAGCATTCTGGTCCACCCAGGGTATAGGACACTGAGATACCCTTCCATTCTACTTGTAAAGCTTTCCCTTGCATTTTCTTAATGGATTATTGGGTTTCTCAATTCCATTTTTGTTTCAGTTTGCGTCTTTATTGAGTCTATTTTCAAATCTTGGATAGTCTTTGTCATTTGCATTATCCTTATGTTTGTATTTTCTTGAGCACCACTCACAGTTTATTGTTTTCAAATTCATTCTTTAAGTACATTTAGCTATTTTTTATGTCCTCTTTAGAGTCTTTGAAGTTGTTAATGAACTTTGTGTTTTTCTTGTAAATCCTGAGATCTGGAGTTTATCTACATAATTTTCATAGGTGAACATTTCTAAGGGATTAATAGGTTTGGGGAGGAGGTACTGCCTTGATATTTTATATTGTTTGTATTTTCCTGATAAGATCTGTGCTTGTGGTCTTTTATATTAGTTTTGTGTCTGAAATGGATAAAGAAAATTGGGAAAAATACATAATGTGTACAGTGGATTGGGTTTATTGGTTGTATATATGGCTTAGGTAGAATGAAGTCAGATGGGAAAAGCGGTCCAGTCTGGCTTGGAGGATGTACATTCTGTTCCAAGTCTGGAGTTCGAGGATGAATCTGGATGTTGGGGAATGTATACGGAAGGGGAAAATCAGTCCAATTCACCCAGCTACACCCTAACAAAGGATATGCAAGATCTGGCTGGGCAGAGAGATTGGAATATGACACATGAGAGGCCTAGAGGTTGCAAGTGGGCAGGTATGTCATGGCCAGAGCCTGGATTTTGGGAGCTGTGCAAGTGTGGGTGGTTAGACTAGGCTGTTACTGGATGTGCAGCCTGAACTAGATGGGGGAATTGAGGAAGGTGTGGAAGGTACATGGAGGGAATGCAGTGGATTCACCAGGGTCAACCTTGATAAAAGATGTACCTGTACATCTGGCTTGGCATGGAGATGGCTATCCTTAATATACAGTTTTTCTCATATCCACCCAATTAAATGACAAATATATTATTGGTAAAATCTTCATCTTTTTTTTATCAAGGATGTATGGATTTCTAGTGAGTACTCTAAAAATGATATGAATAAAAATGTTGAGTGAATATAAAAAGTAAATTTTTAAAGCTAATCTTTCAAATTCATTATTATATTAATTTTCATAATTGACAACTATGGAATGATTTTTAAATGCCATAATTAATCAAAAACAACATAAGAACTTATAGATTCACATCAAATATTATATTCTAGTTCAGGTGATATTATGTTGCATGTATTAAGACATAACAAGAATGTATCAGTTACTAATTTTTCGGGACCACTGTGCTAATCACCTTCAAGAACTAATAAAACATTGGAGTAAGAGAAATAAATTCTACCCACATCATAATTACTATGGGGAAATCATTGATGAAATATTATTGTATATAATAAATGATAATTTTGAAAGCTTTCTCAAACGGCTCTAATCACTTTTGTCTCCACTAAGTTGCTAAGTTAATTAAAAAGGCAAACCAACTTGAGATGAGAAAATTGATTTTCTACATAGGACACTCTCAACAGAGTAGCAGACATAAGAAAAGGATCAGTTTTTCTTCATGATGTGAAAATTAAGCTGTATTCAGGAAAAAAATTTAATATAATCCCTGTTCCCTAGTTTCCTGCTGATCCTTTGTTCTTTGATGATAAGTTAATCAAGTTTAATGACAAAAATGAGAAACACATCAGAATGTTCCATATACCTTTCACCTTCAGGAAGGCTTCTTCCTCATTAAAGTGAGTATGCAACTAATGTTTTCAAAACCCTCCCTAATGAAGCCTGTGAGCTGACTCATAGTGAGTGAGTCTCAGCTACTTTCTACCCACCAAGGAATTCCCATAGCAAGCTATTTAACACAGACTCAAATTGGAAAATATAATCTGTATGCTGCTTATCATCATTATTATATTTTATTATACATATACCATTTTTTTATCTTCCCTTTTGTAAAAATCTTCCTATCTCATACACTGTCTAAAAATGTACATGACTTTCATTTCATGTACGTTGTAACAGAGAAATTAGAAGACTCCCACCTATTTTTATTTGTAAAGCTGAAGAAAGCATACACACAACATCCAAGGCTTGCCTTCTTTGACATATTTCATTCTTTAATGATTTCACCAACTTGCACTTATCATCTTAAATGAGTAAAGGATGAAGCCTTATTGCAGCTCCTTAGCTGACATGCAAACACACATCTTTCTCTGAATTTTTGCCCTCATAATTGTGCTCATTGATGGGAATTAAAAGGAAAAATTATTTTTTTCATATCATGGTTTGCTATTATCTATATAATATTTGTAAAGATCTACTCATGCCACACACTCTTAATCCTTGAGATAAATTTGTACAAACATGATTATATTCCTTATTAGTCTGTTCAATCTGAATAACATCAAGGTTTCTATCACTTTTGGAAACAGTAGTTTTTTACTAATAAAATTCAAACAGGAACAGTGACATCATTCCATTTTTACCTAAACCAAAGAATTAACTACTTTGTATTGGGTGTTTGTGGCCTTTCAAGATTTTTATACTTACTTCATGTAAAACCCTAATGTGGTGGCATTTAAAAGGTGGTTAAGTTGAGTTGAAGGTAGGAAGGGCAGAACCACATGATGAGATGAGGTTAGTGCCCTTACAAGAGGTGACACAATGGAGCTTACTTATGCTGCTTCTCTCTAGCTTTGTATAAGCACATAGTAAGAATGCAGTCATCTATTGCCTATTCAGAACAGAGCCCTCATCACACATCTCTAGTGACCATGCAGTTACATAATGATCTAAGCACAATGGACACTGCAATATCTGGGGCTGAAATAAAGAAACCTTGTACATCTATAGTTTTCAGAATGGAGCAAAGTGAACGATGCTTAGATAAAGGCAAATAATCAATCCAGTTGTAATAACTGTACTGAGCAGGGGTTGTATGCGTGTGGGAAATTCTCTAAATATGGAAATGGAAAATTGCTTGAGTAAAAACCTAGAATATTGAAGATTTATTTTATACATAAGAATAATCTGAACTGAAGTAAATAGCTGTAAATATAAACAGCCAGAAGGCAATTTGACAGCATAATAATATGAAATAGCAATAACAGGCTCTAGGGCAGTGATTCACAACCTTCCTAATGTTGCAAACTTTAATACAGTACCTCATGTTGTAGTGACCCCCAACTATAACTATTTTCATTGCTACTTGATAACTGTAATTTTGCTACTGTTATGAATCATAATACAAATAACTGTGTTTTCTGGTGGTCTTATGTGACCCCTGTAAAGAGAACAATCGAATCCCCTCAGGGTTACAACCCACAGGTTGAGAAACACCACTTTAGGGTCAATGACTTCTGAAGCATAGCTTTTAACCAGGATTACTTTATCAAGAGTAAAATTTCTTTCTGGGCTGCTGGAGAAGATATTGGAGGAGTTAGGAGTATGTGGGATATGCATGATCATATATCATTGTATGTTTCTTAGAGGTTCTCAAGAATAAAGACACAAAATAAAATCAGTGAAGATTTGAGCCAAGCTGGATTTTACACAACATCTGTGGAACATAGAACTAGGTACTCTCTGGAATTTTCCAATCTCCTCACAGTAGTGGGCTTGTGTTCTCCATCCTGCACTCTAGACAAAGACGTCTTCATTTTGGCTCATCTATTTTTGATTTGCACCCTGTCATAGATTAAGGAAAGTGGCAGTCACATCATATTTTTATGTAAAGTCTTTGCTATTCTTGGTGTCAATAATCCAAACTGAGGGTATTCTTACATCTCTCCTGGTGGAACTTGCAGTCATATTCTACTGTGGTCCTTTGGAATTTGTTTTATTCTCAGAGTTGGTTCATACCAGTTCTTGTTACAGTTGTCAGCTCTTAGATGTGTTACTATTTACCTCCCACCACGTCCATGTATCCTACTGGTAGTTACACTATGAATAACATTGACTAATATAGAGGAACATTAATTTCATTTCATATCTATTTTAAGTATTTTCTCTGTTGTCAAATTTTGTGCCCCTTGTACACTGAAAATTATATTGCTTATTGACAGGAAATTGTGTCACACATAGTTTGGACAATTTGTCCAAAGTCAACCAAAAGCATCTGCGCTAACCCTTAAAATCTCGCTCTTTGAGTCTACCATGTGAGCTCAGTTGTGTTGTTTCTGTGTTTAATGAAACGTCTCCTTATCCTACAAAATTCTATGTAATAGCCTACTTTCTATGAACCTTTTTCTTATATACCCCTCATCAGGTTTAAATACTATCATAAAGACTATATAGTTACTATTTTGAATTTCTTATTCTGTACCAAGGTCTGTGCTCACTGACCTTATATAACTCCTATAAAATTAGACTGCCTACTGGCCAAGCAATAAAGTGGTTTTATTCAAAGTCCTACACTCTGAAATTAAATTACTCTTTATTACATTCATTCTAAAAGTTCCATGAGAATTGCACTTATAACATTGAGCAGTATTCCTCGGGACCCTGCCTCATCTTTCTCTACAGCTATCCACATCTCTCAAGCCAGCCTCCAAAAGCAATGCTTCAGAGTTACACCCAGTCTCACATCTTGCAAACTTTGAACATTTCACCCTAGAGCTCACTCAAGGCTGGATTTTCTCATCTTTTTTTTTTTTTTTTTTTTGTCTGCTTTAGCTCCTTTTGTCCTTCTTTCCAAATCCTCTTCTTTCAATCAAGAATAGCTATGTATCATTTCTGGTGTAAGTCATTCCACTATGCTTTCAGCATCTAGCAATTCTCCATAGACAACATAGCAAAAGCTGAATTCACTGACTGTATTAGATAGGCTGGCTACCCTAGCAACACAGAAATCTCTTTCTTTGAAGAAAGCAAGAGTCATTGGTGTATTTGTATTTACCATGCTGTATACATTTTCTCAGTCCACCACCATTCTAAAATTCAGTTAAATTTCTGATATTTTAAGATGAGAGCGTAATCAAAGATAGCAAGTGTAGTTAACTCCTTTACCCAATGGGGTAGGGTGAACGAATACAGACCCAGAATTTGAATCCAATATAAATGAATAAAATCCCCATGTAGCCAGGTAATCTGGATATGTTACCTAATCCTGTCAGCTTCCCTTAAGGCCCCATGAGTTTTTTACATCATGGATCAGAAAATGATGAACCAATAGCCAAACCAGTCCATTATATAATTTTTGGATTTAAATTTTTCTTGGAACATAATTGCATTCATTCATTTACATATGTCTATGACTACTTTTTTCATTACAAAGGTATGATTTGTAGTTATGAAATGAGTTGTATGAGCCACAGAGTTTAAAATATTTACTGTGCATCCCTTAAGTGAGAAAGTTCACTGGCTCCTACTCTAGGAGATCTTCAGAGCACCTGTAACAGTTAAGGAGAAACAAGACAATTTGCAGCAAACTGATGTTTAGATTATTTGTAGCACTTATGTTATATTTATCAATCCACTTAACATGAATTTCAGTAAAGTGATATGCCGTACCACTGAATGCTAATTATTGCCAGCCTACAAAAAGCTTTTAAATAGCTGATACTTTAAAATTTGTATCTTTATTTTATTATATGTGTATCAGCATGTCTTCCTGTCAGACTGCATAGGATTTAAAGAAAACAGGGTTTTATTGTTGTTATTGTTGTTGTACCAACTACAGTTGCTGCTGCTACCAGACAACACAATGATGAGGAATAGGAGAGGAGATTAGGGTAGGGGAAAAATCCATGAGACATTGGAGTTTTCAGGAAAGGGAATATATGAAGATGACATTAATTTAAGTTCTTTGGTGAACATACTAACTTCACTGATTGAAATATAGCCCCTACTGCTACAGCAAGGCATAAGGGGCAAAAATGAAGAGAACCACTGACTGTTGCATGTCCATCCCAAGCTGACACATCTACAACTAAGACTCAGAAAACACCATGGAATAGACCAGAAAAACTACTGAGGATTGTGTCATCTATATATGACAGGGAAGATGCACTCATGAAATGTCAATAATAGGGCCACCTAAACATGACCTGAATAATAACAACAATTGGCATGGCTATGTGTGTGTGTGGTAAATCTCTCAAGGCCCCCATCTATAGAGAAATAACTAGTTAATTTATGGCTGGTGTGCCTTTTTATTATAGGAGTGGACACCTTAATATGTTATCCAATCTCGAAAAGTTAGCTTCCACATGAAATAAATGCAGCATGTTCTATTTATACAATTGTATATTCATATATATATATACATATATATACATATATATACATATATATATATACATGTGTGTACATACACATATATGTACATAAAATAATAATAATTAAAGAATAAGAATCCATGAATAAAAGAAAATACAGGTCCACCTTCATTAGTCATTAAATTCTTTAATGGAAGGACTACAACTTATGTATGTTTTTATATCTATCCTTAGTATCAGAATATTACAGAAATAGTGTATTTTACTAATCTTCAATGATGGTACATGAATCAATGATCACATGACTTCCCAAGGTCAGTTTATACATTTTGAACTTACTTAGAAGCTAGCAACTCTCCTTTGGCCTTATCAAAAGGGGACCTCAAATTCTTCAACTTTAAAGGTATTTAAGAGTGTTTAGAAAGCTTCCATGTACAAGCAAATATCTACCAGTTTAAAGGATCAACTGTGATCTTGAACTCTTGTGACTGTACCCATCTTTTCCATGGTTTTAGCTCTAAAAACTAGTTTGGGTTACACTTGCTTCAACTGAATGACTCACATTGACCAATGAAGAGTTGCAATCTTCTAAATAAGCGAAATTATCAGATAAACTGAAATCAAAAGAAAATAGGAAAGGGTGTTCTTCCACTTGGGAAGAAGGCTACAATTGTCATACAGAGCTAAGAGGAACTAATAAACTCTAAAAGTAGATAATTTTATTAACACTTAATTGGAAAGTGAAAAAGATTTGTCAAGATCATCCACAGTCTAAGAATTCTACATTTTCTTAGATATTACAAATAATTTCTAAGATTATTGTCCTATGATTATGGTTCATTAAAACTAGTTGCTCTATCCAAACAAAAGTAATTCTAATATAAATATTTACATGCTTTTTAATGTTCTGATGATTAATATTTTATGAGTGGAGTAATTAGCAAATAGAACTAAACTGTAAGAGCACCTGACTGTTTTCCAGGTTGTCACTAAAATTACTTCTGTTGTTTCATGATAGATGAAAATGATTTATACATTCCAAGATCTGTCTCAAACTCATTAATTAGAACAAAACAGATACACTCATACAGGCACAAATACAGGAAAGATCTCCTAATGAAAATTCACCATCAGTGAGGTGCTTTGATTTCAAGGAGGAAATATTTTGTTTTCAAAATCCAGAAAGTTTAGTTACTGTTTTTTCTTCACTTCAGATTGTATATTATTGCACAGAAAGATGAGCAACACAATTCACTTAAGCTAATTCATTTTTAATACTGCATTTCAAATGTGACTAGAGACAGAAAGCAAATTTACCCTGGTAAGAATTTCAGCCTCTGCTCCCACAAATATGAATGTTCAGATTTTAGATAGATTTAGGTGCATGTGATCAACCCCAAAATACTTATTTTCTTGTATAAATAGTCAACACATTAAGATGAATAGTCACATGAAGTATTTTTTACTTTTCCCAACAACATATTTTAGAGGTCAAGCTTCTAAGTTCATTGCTCTCAACAAGTAAACATTTTATTTATTGATTATAAACACATTAGAGCAATGCTAACCTACAAAAGAACAATACTTCTTATATTAGACATTCCAATGTCTAAATATGAACCATTTTTATTTGGTGAAACCAACTTTTATGTGCTTGTAGCTTTTCTGTTAATTCAAGTTGTTTGTTATTTTAAAATTGGTATTATTAATAATTTATTATTCATTATATTTTGTATAAACTAAAGTTATTGATTCATATTTATTAAAATTTGGTACTTTGCTATGTTAAATTATCTTAATGTAGATTTTGCAGTTGACTTTCTTGATTTTTCTGGATATAATGACATAATAATCATAATAGTATCACTTTCTTTCTAAATTCTATGTCTCCAATAAATCTGAATTGTCTATTAATTACTACATAGACATTCCAGTTGTAGTCCTAGTATTAGTTGTAATTGCATGAGTCTTTTTCCATTAAACAAAAGCCCAATATCTGTGAACATCATAAATTTACCTCATGTTAATACTGTTGAACTTTTTATCAAGAATTTAGGTCCAACTTTTATAAGCAAGAATCTACCGTATTAGGATATTATCATGTTATGGTTTTCATTAGATTACAGACCAAGATAAGTTCATAGCAGACCTCTACCTTGAAAGAACAGATAATTCTAAATTGGTTTGCACTAGATACTAGTGAAAAACTTCATCCCAAATCAAATGCAAATATGGCATCAAAATTCTCCCCAAAGTTTGCACATATACAACATATAATTGCACATAAGTCTCAAGTCTCACTTAGGAAAACAAAAACAAAAACATTATGCATCAAACAGTGATTTTTCCATATGGTCCCAGTCTGAGAATTATTACAGCCCAGAACTGGGAAGACAAAATGAGACCATGACTAGGAGTTTGTCTCAAGTCTCAGAAAAGACTTGGAACTTTGAAGAGTGTGGGAATTATTAAGACTTTAGGGACTCTTAAAGATGAACTAAATGTGTTTTGCATTATAAGATAGCCAGGAGCTTTAGGGTTGAATGCATGGGTAGAATGTTGTAGCTATATATAAAATGTTCCCTGAAGGCTCCTGTATTGAGCACTTGGTTCCAGTTGGCAATGCTATTTGGGTTCTATGAGCTAGCTGGTATTGGGAGATGATGAGAATGTTAAGATATAGGGCCCAGTTGGAGAAAATAGGTCACTGGTAACATGCTTCTGAAGGTTATTCTTGATCCCCAGTCTCTTCTTCAACATGCTCCTACTACTCTGATATTCCACCTCACTACAGAAACCAGAAGTAACAGAGTCAAAGATTATGGATTAAAACCTCTGAAACAATGGTATTCAATCCTTATATATTAACATTCTACTAGACTGTGAGCCGTATGAGGGAAAGAGATTTCTAGTGATAATGCTGTCTTCTCAAAATT
Organism: Grammomys surdaster; assembly: GCF_004785775.1. Classification (NCBI taxonomy): domain Eukaryota; kingdom Metazoa; phylum Chordata; class Mammalia; order Rodentia; family Muridae; genus Grammomys; species Grammomys surdaster. The sequence continues at coordinate 3,639,367 of NW_021604589.1, read as the reverse complement.
CTTATTTTCAAGCCCTAGTTCCCCAAATGCACCATTATTTTATGTATCTAATTAACATTTAATGTCAAAAGGTCCAATAGCCTTATAGAAAGAACAGGAGGCACCAAAGATCACTTTCTCTCTGCATGCACAAAGAGGTCACATGAAAACAAGTTGAACAGGAAAAAGTGCCAAGAAGAAAGACCTTCATAGGAAATGAATCCTGCCATAATCTTGCCATTATACATCAAACCTCTAAAACCTTAAGAAAATAAATGCCTGTTGCTTCAGTCACTTAACTATGGTGTTTTGAGGTGGTACCACAAGCTGGCTCACATCAAGACCCATCTATTCCTCAAATCTCTCATAGCATCTAAAATCATGACTGGCATACAGGAAATCTTCAGAAAATGAGTACTACATTGAATTATAATACTCAGTTGAGTGAAAAATGGGAAAGCCTGCTTGGGCACTGGACATAGAATCTCCAACATTCCCCAAGGCCGGTGTAACTACATACACAGTGTAGGAAAACATTCTAGCCCAAACAATGCATCATCTACAACTTCAAAATTCAAAATGTTCAGAACCTAGAAATTTCAAAGACAGACCTCAGTTAGCAGCAAAGCTTGAGCTGAAGGGAATCAAACTATTTAAAATTATGTCACCAGAATTTTGTTAGAAATCTATTGCTTTTGATAACTAGGCCTACTGCCTCAGCTCTGGTTGGTGTCCATCTTCTAAAATCTATAGCTTAGGTATGACACTACCTTGTATATAATTCAGAAAATTCAGAATTCCAAATTGTGGTTGGCCCTGAGAGATCTGAATAGAAAATCATGGACTACTTCAGAGATCAATGCTAACTTCACAGCTATCCACACAAGGAAAACTTTGGGAAGCACCAATTATCTGGTTTGTAAACAGATTGAAAATGTTATTGGACCAAACAGGAAATAAATATGGGAGGTTCGTGATTAGAAATACATATTTTGCCAAACAAGTCAACAAATTATTAAAAATAAGTCACAAGTAAGTGGAATTTAATTAGTAGTGCTAGTATAATTTGTTATAGGAAAATATATTACTACAATATGTAATATTAATATATCTATGAAAATAACCATGCAATTATATTCTGAAAAAAACTTTGAAGAAATGTCATTGTTTCTTCTAAGAAATTATCTTGGGTTTTTATCCAACTATTCACTCTCATGTTTACCTTACTGAAATTTTAATATTAGTGTATATTAATTATGATCTTTCTGCACATAAATATAATATAATTTGAGTATGTTCACCCTTTCTATTATCATTTTATCTCCCATTCATCCTTTTAATTTTCAATTAGTTTCACCTATTTTTCTGTACATGACATAATCTTATTCTCCTTAATGACTGAGTAAAAATTTCATATCTCTATCTCTATATTTATCTATCTATTTCTATCTATCTCTATCTATCTATCTATCTATCTATCTATCTATCTATCTATCTATCTCTATATATCCCATGAAGTATATATTATGGTATATGTATCAAAATTTTTTTTATCCATTCACCTGTTGATTGACACCTAAGTTGATTCCATAATTTGTTATTGTGGATAGTGCTGGAACATTCATAGATATTCAACTATCTTCAGCAAGCTGGTTTTGATTCTTTCAGATATGTATTCCCAAGTGTACAGCTAGATCATATGCAAGTCCCATTTTCAACTTTTGGAGGAACTTCCATACTGATTTCCATAATGTCTAAACTAATTTACATTTAAAATATCTCTTCTAAGATCAGTTCATATAAAATACAGTCTTATTTTGTTGCTGTTGTTGTTTTGTTTGTTTTTGTTTTTGCTTTGTTGTTGTTATTGTTGTTGATTTTTAAAAAAAACTGCCAATTTCATCCAGGTTCACAAATGTCTCTGTATAAACTAATCAAAATAGTATCTTATCTCTTGATTTTCTCTTTTGGTGTTCCTTACCATTATCATTTTGGTGTTTTTGTAACTTTAATAGAGTTTGTCTTTTGGAAATTTCATATACATATAAGATGTATTTTTAATATTATAATCCCCAATCTCCTATTTCTATTACTTGCCTCCATGCAAAAACATTTTCCATATTCATAACTTTTTTCTTGTTTTGTTTTGTGGATATTTTTGAGACAGGATCATACTTTGTAGGTAGATCTACCTCAACCTGGCTTCAAACTCACAATCTTTTTGTCATAGATTCCTTGCTACTGAAATTACACTCATGTGCCTCTCTACCTAGCTTACTTATTCCAAATAATTACATTATTTTCTCTGAATTAATCTTGGTATGCATTTAGGTAATATAAAACCTTTTATTTTGCTTATTTTGACATTGACTTTTCTAACATATACATTCTTGGTTTTGTCTTTTTTTAATTCCTTCTACTTTAGTACAGTGAACCATATTGTACACTAATAGATATATTAGAGATAAATCTCATTTTGAGTACTCCTATATGCAGGTTTTATGATACAAACCACTTATGTAATCATCCTTTATATTTCTTGTTTAAATGTTAACACAATAACTCGTTATTCTCTAGAAAGTAAGAATTTTATTTTTGTAGCTTCCTTGTTCTTATTTCAAGCTTTATCATAATTCTATGAGAAAATGTTTACATATTATTTCCAATTTTTAAATGTTTGGAGTTAATCTTTATTATATAATCACATGGTTGATCTTTATGAATAGACTCTAGGTACTTGCAAACAAGATC
>NW_021604589.1:3621709-3636627 GCF_004785775.1 Grammomys surdaster | reverse complement strand
TCTCTCTCTCTCTCTCTCTCTCTCTCTCTCTCTCTCTTTTGCTCAAAATACCAGATTTTTCTTCATTAATTGTGTTATATGGATTATCTATTTTCTCTCAATTTATGTTCACTTAGTTTACTAGGTATTTTTGAAGATATTTTCTCAAATCTAGCACAGCCTAAGGCCAGTCAGATTCCCTTTAGCTCTGCTTTTCTAACAACTGTATTTACTGTTGTTGTTGCACTGGATTATAATTGCACATTTACTTATTTATTCATATAAGGCCCCTAAGAACAGGTGCTATGTCTTATATGCTGCTGAATCCTCAGAACACGCAGGCTTCCCACCCTAGAAGGACTTCAGAGTCATTTGTTGAATAGCTAGATGAATATGTCCTTTGCTTTTCCTACTTTAGGATTTCCCATAGGAAAGACAACTGATCAAAGAAAGAAAATGAATGAAAATATTAAGGGTATATTGGAGATATCTTCCAGACACTGGCAAGCACCATGTTGATAGTCATATGTGAGTCAGTACCACAGCACCAGCCCACATACAATAAGAAAAATGGCAAGGTAGACAGTATTCGTTACCAGCATTCCCTATAGCTCCCCTACCCCCAGCTTCAGTGCCCCAACTCTAAAGGCACCAGTAATTTCCTATTACTTCTCTAGATCCAATGTGAAGACATTTCCTTAGTTACTTTTAACTTTCCACTATGAAGATTCCAATTGATTAGGTGGCTCCCAATTGAATATTGGGGTTGTTAAAGTACTTAGCAATGAGCTGTCAGTATCAATTTAATTTTTCATATCATATGCCCCAAAGAGAGCTTATTCATCTAAATAAATCTTCCAAGTAGCTCTTCCACTTCTGTGCCTAGTTGTGCTTTGGGAATACATGCAATCGGGTTATAGCAGGCATCCAAACTCAGCCATAACCTTTCCTTTCCTTTTCTGCATCTGAATGAGAGAATTCCATTAGCTGATCTAGATGTGCCTCTGCTCTAGACTTGTGAGATTGCTGTGTTATTAGCCAGTTTCAAAACCCAAAACACCATAGGAGAATCAGTAGGAATGAGCAAGGTAGATACCAAATCTCGTATAAATCCTCATGTCATAAGGTGCTGAGAAGACTAGAAAGGATTCTAACATACCCGACTTGCGATGCATACATAATATCACAGTAGAAATAAGGCTGAGTCCAGCTCCACAACTAGCCTTGGATTTACTAGTTTCTTTAATTCTGGGGTGATTTCTTGATATCTCCAGTTCACTATGTTCACAATCATATGCAGAAGTTAAATGAGTGAGACACTAAAATTTTTGAAAAACTCAGTATACCCTGTGCAACATATATAGTAACAATTATTTATGGCGTCAATGTGCTTCATATAGTTAGAGTAGATTGGTTAAAATTATACAAACCTAATATTTCCATGTTGTCCATTATTAGTTGCAAACCTTTCCTTTTATCTACATCACTTATACATGTAGAAAAAGCCTGAGTTTTTAGCAAAGACCAAAATTAATTATGAATTGGAACAGCATAAGTTTACTTCTAATGACATGTAAGAGAATATAAATTGGAATTTATACCAGGTCTGTTGAAAATTATAGAGGCATAATGTCATTCAATTATTTTGAAAATTAATGGTTTGAGATTTAAAGGTAAAATCCAGCTGTTTCAGGCCAAAAGATAATTTTAAAATGAGATTCTTTGGAGGAAAATTATCCCCCTGCCCCCAACACTGACAACATTGACTTCAGGACAGGGCAGTTGCTCCTAAGTCTCCTACGTGCTTCCATCCAGGAAGAAGTCACAGGAGACTGACTCTCACATTTAACTTTAATGAAGATCTTAAATTGGATGAAACTATTAATTAATCTTACTAATTTGCAGTACTCGAGGCATTGACTCTAATGATATTATAGAAACGTAAGAGGCTAATTTCACCATGATGATGAGAATTAACATGCTTGAGCACTTAGAAGACATCAGGCCCAGTTCTAAGGACTGCCTACTTGCTATTTCATGTGTACTCAAGCCCTTACAGCAAATCTATTAGGTGGGCTCCATTTATTATCCTTAGTTTTTCATTTGATAAGTCTGAGGCACAAAGCCATTATGTGCCAAGTAATTGAGCTAGGAAGAACCAAGGCAGAAGAGTTAGGACATTCAAAGACTAACACTTCAAATACATTTTATCACTGTGCGTCCTCATCACTTGAAGATTCATTATGGTATTACATAGTTATTTTTCTTTAATCAATGCCATTTGCTTCTAAGTGAGTAATTCTCCATTTTCCACAAGTTCTAACCTGCCATGTAGAGAGATATTCAATGAATATATTTTATTGGATGACACTGAGTGCGTTAAGAACGCAAAGAAAGGGGCCTGGAGGCTATTTCTAGGACTGTCAGGTCTCATTATCTTAAGACTGGAGGGACTCCACCCTACTATTGACTTGGATTTCTCTCTCCTAACCTTTTCTTTCCTTTGAGTCACAAAATCTTACAAACAGAGAATCTCAGAAAGAGGAAACTGGGGTTGAGACTGGAGAAAGGCTGTGGCCAAGTTTGCAAACTCTGTCAGTGGCTAAGCCATGGCCCATATGTCTGGCATCTTCTCACTGCTGCCTCCATCATACGTCTTTTGCTTCCCCTTAGTTTCTATCATCCTCCATGATTGATTCCTACACAGAGACTCAAATTGATATACACCCTCTGAAGCACATGTATGCAACTGCTATATTAGAAACTGATGTGCTCAATGAGCTCAAGAAAAATCTTTCTTACACTTCTGATTTCTCTTTCAACTATGTGGTATGCCTTCATACTGAAAAATAATACTAATGCCACCTGATGTCATGGTCTTTTTTTTCTCATTTCTTCAAAAGCTTCCACATTTATTTATGTCATTTTACTCAGGAAGCTCTAGGATTTCATTTTCATTACTGACAGACTCCCCCAGGCTAGTGTCTATTGCAGATATGCATCTAATTATTAGAGTGTGATTTGTGCTTCTGGATATTTGGTTTGGTTTGGTTTGGCTTGGCTTGGTTTTTTGTTTATTTGTTTGTTTGTTTGTTTGTTTGTTTTGTGGTAAGCATGGAAATATGGAGCTCAGTTGCATCAAAATGCTGCCTAGCTGCAGGAGCTGGACTCAGTTGAAATATCATCTTTTGTAATTTCTGCTAACAAAAATAAGATCAGCAGCACAGCCAGGGGCTTTTGTCCCACACTAATTCCCATCCTCTGATTGACCTGTAGCTCTTTTTCTGATTTTTTTTTCTCTCCACATGGAACCTGGAGTATGGTGAGGCTCTGGAATCTTTCCATTTCAGTTTCACTTAGGAAGGCACAGAAACAGCAAGTAGCTGATTAGTTTCAAGAGCTTTAGTTTAGAAGACACTAAGCTTGAGTGCCCAGAGTCCAAGGCCAAGAAAGTAAAGTTTCTGTCAAGTAGGCTCCTGCGGAGATATCCTTGCTGACCTCAAGCCTCCACCATGAGTTCACATTTAAGTATAGCGCTGATGGTAAACTAGGCCATGGGAAAGACACTGAATAGGAAGGCTTCTTGACTGCCACTGACTCTGCCATCCATTTTAAATAATGCTTTGTATGTGAAATACTCTTCAACACTAAACTATAGGAGACTCTCTCTTTATCTCTGGGCTGCGACATCCCAGTAGTAAAAGGTTTCAAGTGCATTGCTTGAAATCTTATTGCAAAGAAGGTCTATTGTCCCCTAGGGTTGACACAGGATTCAAAGCAGTCTTCAGGAAATGGCATGATTGTATTTGTTTGTTTCTTTGTTTGCACTGTAGGGTAAACTGGGCTTCTAATATAGGCCTGGATTATAGCCCATGATCACCCATTCTCTACAAAACGTACCCATCAGTAATCTCAAAAATTAGCTTCCATTGTGTCTTATTCTTCTATTGATGTGACAAAACACCATTACAAAGGCAACTTATAAATGAAAGCATTTAATGGAGGACATGGTTTCAGAGGGTTAGAGTCCATAATGGTAGAACAAAGGCATGGCAGCAGGAAAAGCTGAGTGTGCATATCTTGAGCTGCAAGTAGGAAGCAGAGTGAGGCCCACTAGAAATGTCCAGGTCTTTTCAAATCTCAAACCCTGTCCCAGGTAGCATACCTAATAAATTCTTCCCAAACAGTTCACCAACTGAGGACCAAAAACTTGAATATATGAGCCGATGGGGCCCGTTCTTATACAGAGCACCCAACACTGTGAGTGCACTCTCACTATAGGATACTGGAGAGCTTGTATATGTTCACTTACTTAGCGCTTGCCCAGCTACTCATTCTGGTGGTGCTAAGATTCAGAAATAATTAAAAATGAGATCACCAATGCTGCTCTCCTGATATGGTAGCCTCATCTCATTCTAGGAGCACAGAATTGGCTTATAAATCCTGAATCAATAAGTACATTCAAGAACAATCAACAAGTCCAGGAAGTGGAGACTTACCGACTCTTTCATGCTTTACTTCCCATCAAGCCCCCAGTTTAGGGGCTATAAGATGGAAACATTTGTAATCACCATAAGTCAAATGCACCAGTCTAACATATTTCATTTAGCATAATCTAAAGTATAGGACTGAGGGGTTTTTTTTTTTGAGACAGAATCCCTTGAACTTCTGAACCTTCTGTGTCTACCACCTAATTTGGGTGAGTGTAAGAATGTGCTACCACACCTGGCTTGGGTAACGAAAGCCAGATTCATGATTATACCTGTGGCCTTGTACATAGCAGGCAAGATCCTACCAACTGAGCTATATCACTAGTGCCAAGAGTGGGCTTGCTTATTTATTTATTTATTTATTTATTTATTTATTTATTTTTGTTTTTTTTTCAGAATTAATGTTCTCTTCAGTCCTCCCTTGCTCATAAGTGTAAAATCAGAGCCTAGGTTACAATAGAGATTGTGAATGAGTGAATGAGTGAATGAGTGAATGAATGAATGAATGAATGAATAAATAAATAAATGGAAATTGCAGCCAAGGAACATGTGGCATGAATACAGAAAGAGCAAGTGAATGCTGTGCTTATCTTTGAATATTTATCATCTTCTGTGGCTGGAGGTTAACAGTTCTCCTGCTTCTTATATGTTCATGCCATTGCGTGTGCCCTCTCACCTGTTTTCACTGCAGATGGTGTCACTGAGTGAAACCACAGTTCATGAGTAATTCGAGTCTCACCTTCAGAGAAACAGAGGTTTCCCAGAGGTCAATAAACTAGAAAAACATAGTTTGAGGTCAATCCAGGTTAATTGTGAATTGCAGCTCAAACATTGGCTGCCTGATTTTGGTAAAGTTACAGAGTAAACTCATTTACCATTATAGTAAGAGATAACTAAATCAGAACTGAGTGATGAAAGTTCTTCAATGATGGTGGTAATTTTCTTATTTCTCTGTAACAGTATATCAGCTATTATGACATCCAGTATGTTACTACAATGAGATTCACCTCTATGTGAACTTAGATTGTGTGAATTTTAAGAAGGACAAAGGAAAAATACTAATAAAATCTTAATGGATACATAGAACATGAAATGAAAGAGATTCCACTTTACATTTATTCCCCTCAGGGACATTGCCTTGAATTATGCAAGTTTTAAATTATGTAATGACGTGAGATGGTCACTCCTTGAAACCAATGCAAATGAGCATCTACAAACTGACAAATGAGTGTCAAGATTTACAGAAAGCAACTTACTCAATCCTTTACAAACACTATTGGTCAGAAACCTTCACCTCAATGTGAAGAAACTGAGATTCCAAAAGGTTAAGTCATTTTCCCAAATCCATTGACCATTCAGCTAGGATTAAAATACAAATTGGCTAAACCTCAATATGCTTATCCTCCACCACACACATGTACACTGCCTGAATTAGCATCTCTTTAAAAAGAGTACCATCTTGTCATTCCCTAATATCAACTTTCTAATACTGACACAAAGTAGCTAGCTCTTTTCTTCAATGTTCCCTTTGATTTTTTTTAATAGTGGCCATTTAGCCACTAACCTCTCACTAATTTCTCATTCCTGACCAACTGGAGAAGAAACATCCATCACATTTGTGTCTGAAGGTGCAGTCCGAGGAAGGAAACAGTGATAGTATTCTTATTAGCTGAGAATGGAATGGAATGTGGCAGACACAAGCATAGGGAAGATGTTTTCTTGAGTCCTGCTTCTTCCCCTTTCTCATGATACAACTACTGCCCTGGCTTTGGCTTCTCTAGATGCTTTATTCGCAGAAAACTTGAGAAAGCATTTTTGCAGAGTGCGATTATGGTACTGTGAATATTGCCTGGTATTGCTTGTATAACTGAGTGGACAGTTGTACTTTTCAAGTACCCCTTCCCTCTTTGAAACTCGCATGGGTATATGGCTTCGTTATACCACGTTGAATAGTTTTCTGACTTCTATAATGAAGAGAGATATGCTCATCTTATAAATAACATCAACTAACTAGACCTGTGTAGCACCAAATGCCGAACAAACAAATTGATTCCCAAGGGTTTTCAGAACCATCTGTAACTGGTTGGTTCATTCAGATGCCAGGCTTGAAAGTACTGCCACCCAATGGCTATTTATGCAAACAACACTTTCATGAGAACTGTACTGTTGTAAGTTACTTTGCTCAGATTCCAACAAGAATATCAACTATGAAGAGAAAAATACATGAGGGTTGGGATACTGGCATAGACAAGATAGACAGCTCTGCCACTATATGTCTTTGCCAAGGAAATCTAATTTCCCTGTATTAAACAGCAGGTGTGAGCTGTTTTAATTAGGCAATAAAAATCACAACTTGGCCCTGAAACTATAAAGACAAAATTGTACAACACCATGAATCTTTGGCATCACAATTAATTCAAATGTATATTTTGGATGATGTAATGAATGAGTATAGATAGGAGACAAAAGCAAAAAGCAAAGCCAGAATTCTTTCCATACTTGTTGATTTCCTGCATTATATGATATTTTCTGCATTTAATAAATTCACTTCCATTATTGACTGAGCTTCAGGTTCAGTGAGAGACTCCTCCAGAGAATAAGGTAGAGAGTGATAAAAATATATATCCCTAACTACCTTCTCAGGCCTCCATATTTGTGCACACAGCCATGTATATCCTTGACACAAGCATTCGCATACACCTTTTAACTCTCCACACAAAACTAAAAGAAATATAGCTAAGGACATTAATATTTGTCCTATACATACCATTTTGTTTCTTTTCTATTAAAAAGAATACTTGGTTGATCATAATCACCTAGAATCTTCTCCACTATAGGAAACTTCTCTCTATACATGTTTATAAACAATCCCTTTTATTGGCTTGTAAAGAAGTGTCACAGATTTCTGGGGTCAACCTATTGGCTAGGATTGTGCTTTAATTGGCACCCTGTCCTATGGGAATGCTTACCCAAGGAATGAAGAGAGTAGTCTTTGTAAAATGATTACCCATAATTTGTCCTGGGGATCGATGTGGCATATAAAATATCCCAACTCATAAATAAATGTCCTCTTTTCTTGGGAAATGCTGTAACATCTGAATACAGAAAACAAAATGTAGGAGTCGGGTAAAAAAAACTCATAACTTGGTTTCCTACTTTGAAATTGAGTTGAATGTGTCATCAATGAAATACTGACTCTAGGAAACTTTCTCAAGCTTTCAAAAACATGGAGAGTGTTGAAAAATCATCAACGAGAAGTACCTCTTAAGCATGTTGACATGATGCCAAAGCAACAGTAATTACAACAAATAGGTGCTGAGGTAGCACCATGAACACCTAAGCCACCTGATTGGCTCTACTTCTCCACTAGCTAGGTTTGTAAATTCTATGAGCTGTAAAGCTATGAAAACATAATAAATCTTCTTTCCTTTAGTGAAAACAGATCCAGAGTAACATGTGGGAAAAATAGCCACAGTGGAGTCCTGGGAACTTTCCACGCAGAAGGTCCCACAAACAGGAGAAAGTCTAAGGTTCCAGAGGTTGGAGGCATTGGTGACGACAGGCCCCAATGACATGTGAAAGTCCTTGGTTCCAAAAGGGTTTATTTTCATGGTGGATGGTAGATACATCTGGATGTACCCCCCTGAAACTCAGGGCAGACCTGAGTTAAATAGGGAGGGAGAAAGGGGGAGGGTCTGGGGAAGAATGCTTAATTTGCTCCGCCCTCTGACCTTCATTAGTATGTAAATCTCTCTAGAGTCTGAGGCCTGTAGTCACATCCTCTACCTGTGCACTTTTGGAGGGTCTGTAATGGCCTACATGAATGAACAATGTAGGTCCATGGAGACTAGACTGCGTGTCAGGACCCTGGGTTCTTGAGACGTGGCCGAACACCTGCTGTTTCTCCCTTGGAGTCTGAGGGTTCCAGGCCCATGCCCAGCCAAGAACCAAGATACCCTTACACAGTCCCACATCTCCTCCCCTTTACTTTTTAAAAAATGGGGGGGTCACTGTGTCGTCTGTGGTAAAAATTTTGGATGAAGAAGTCAAAAGAAAACATTATGTAGGCCAGAGGGGTTAGCACAATTAAGTCACAGGTAAGGGGAGTTGAGGGTGGGGGTTGGGAAGGAAAGGGATCATTGAATCAATTGAATACATATGGCACAGTTTGAGGGTAATAACAGCTGACTAATCTAGATAGACATTATGTTTTCCTTACTAACATGTAACTTTAGCTATTTGAAATTGGCAAAATTGTTCATTTGTAACTGGAAGGTCTGGATCTGTTCGTAGGACTCAGTGAGTGTCTCTGGATCTTGGAGTACATCTCTCCAGATCTCAGTGTTGTCTCTGGAGTCTTCAGTCAGATGGTGTGGCTGGAAGAAGGCAGCTTGGCATCCTAGGCAGATTTCAGGAGGTGCCATTGTCTCCACTGGACTTGCGGGAGCACCTTTAGGATAATCACAACAGGGAAGCAGCATGTTGGCAGGGGCATGTCTGCAAAGGGTGTGTAGTAAGCATTAGGCTACTTGGGAGCAAGCACGTCATGGTATGCCATTGAGATCCTAGAAAGCCAAAGGTGTTTGAGAAAATTTTAGTCCTGGAATGTACCTTTGAGACTGTTTTGGATGGCTGAGGAAGAAAACATCATGTTAATTATGTATCTGGGATAGGCAGCAACAGTTTGTCTGTAAAAGGAAACTGGTTGTTAATTAAGGTTTGAAAAATGGTGATCCCATAGTTGATTTAACCTGTGGAAGTAGATTAGATGGCTGTCGAACCTTGAAGAAATCTTAAAAAGTTGAAAAAAATGTTGGACATATATCATGAGTATTAGAGAGAAAAGGAGACATTTAAACAAAAAGTGAAAAATTTTGGGTTGAAAAGCATGAACTCTGTTGTTTTAGGTGTTCCTGTTAGGGAGAAAAGGAAACGTTTAAACAAAAAGCAAGAAAATTTTGGGTTGAGAAGCACGAACACTGTTGTTTTGGGTTTTCCTGTTGAGGGGAAAAGGCATTAATGGCAGAAAAGCACGAACATTGTTGTAGGTATTCCTGTTGGGGAGAAAAAGCATTAATGGCAGGTTTAGAAGCAGTAGGGGAGGGGCCTGCTCTGCCATGTGGTGACTGCTCTAGCAGAGAGGCCAAGGCATTCCCCATTTGTTTTTCTTAGGAACCCTAAATGTAGAGGAGAAAAAGAAGGCCAACCTTGACTAAAAGCTCAAAGCAAGAAACACAGAAGCTTGATAGGAGAGTCAGAAGGGGTGAGATTCTGTGTCAAAGTCTGAGCCATGGGAGCATAACATGAACACCATTAGCTAGCAGCTCTAAAACACATGACCCACTACTGGCCAGCACAAGAAGTATGACCGGCTCCATTTCCATCCTGGGCTGGATCTTCCTTAGGCTACCTAGTGGTCCTCAATTCTAGGGATCTGACACTTGTCCATAGCACACTACAGCCCAGAACTTCTGGACTCATGTGATCTTTCTGCCTCAGCCTCCTGAGTAACTGGCGGTGTCATGGTTCTAAAATAATAATAAATATTTTTTAAGTGTTCTAAAATTGTCCTTTATTTAGACATCTTCTGTAGTTGCCTCTTTGTATAAAATTGTGAAAGGAATCCAAATTTCTGTAATTTGGGGAAATTTTGTTAATTAAAAGCAACTTATGGGGCACTTACTAAGAGCTGAAAGCCTTGTCCTCTGTGGCATAGATTGAAAGATACTGAATTTTGAATCCTGAAAATATTCTATACTTGAGTTTTGCAGATACAACATGTATTCATGAACACCAAACTGGGTCAACTAACTATAAATACATTATAAAACCTAAATATGAGTGAGATCACAGTGGACTGAGAAAGCATAATATTTAAGATAGAATTGAGGTACCCCTGAAGCAATTATCTGAAAACAAATAGAAGTGTGAAAATTTACACAGTGGGCAAAAAAAAAAAAAATGTTAAGCAAGATTTCTGACTAATAACAGCATTCACATCTGGTACTAAATTCTTCATACTGGGCTCCTCATTTCAGCTTCAGATATCCCCGAGTGTCTTTGAGAGGAGCATCATTCTTGATTGGGACTCACTGGACTAAACATAGATACTTGGAGGTTGGGTGCATTTATTTTCTTTCCTAACCTTGGGGTTATTGAACTCAAAATTACTAGCATTTGGACTGAAGAGCTTGTGGCTATGGAAATCCTGGTCATTTTAGGATGTCTAGTGGCATCTCTATCTCATACTTGTAGCGCCTCCCAGTGGTTGTAGCAAGTTAAAGTATCTGCAGATATTGCCAGGTTTCCCCTGAGGTGCAAAAGAATCACTCCCTCAATTTGGGAACCACTGATGTAAACAATGAGTCAAAGCTGGAATGGAGTTTGCTTCCTATGGGGTGAGGTGGGGTGGTGAGTAGAATTGCTTAAACAAAGAGCAAAGTTTGTGTTAGGAAAGAATAGGATAAAGTTAAATAACTAGGGCAGACACTTACTGGGCAGTATCTAGAATACCAGAGCCTGCAAGAGGCGGCGATGGTAATGCTAAAAGCCCATGTGTTCCCAATTGAAATTGGTGTTTTTAAATTCATTCCACAGAAGCAAAAGGGCAAAATGCCACTAGGAGGTTCCGAACGCAAAGGAACCTATTGTTACATTAGCCAGGTCTACCTGTTAATGGCTGAGACCATAAAGGCACCTTTAGAAAGAAAGTAAAGAGTAAATGCCGGGGAGAATTTTGCAGATAGAAATGTGATGTCTGAATAGACTGAACACTAGAGGTGAAGGCAAGGAAAGAACCAAGGGGAAAAGCAGAGTTGCTAGCCAGAGGACTCCAAGGAAATGAATGGAAGTGGGGACATTTAATTAAATCGACTCTGTAAATGATAACTGTAGACATCTTAGAATTAGCACAAGATCAAAGGAGATATAATGCCTCAGGGATGGCTTTGGAATTACAAAAGGCTGAAATCAGTGAATGAATGAGTCTGTCTCACTTACATTGCGCTGTACTCTAGAAGTGAGCCTGAGTTTTTGAGAAGTCTGACTTCTTCCATCTTATGGTACTGCTGTATTGAATGAAGGATATCCAATGTGGATATCTAGCTAAGGGTTAAATCCTCAGGAATATTTTAGAGGCCCTCAATTAGCATTCATAGTTTCTTACACATTCCATTGTGTATTCGACTGTACTAGAAAATCTAGTTTTACTGGTGCAGAAAATGAGATTCACAAGAATTTGGCCAGTCTTTGCTGTAGGTTATACACTGCCAAAACAACAACTACACTTCTGCCACCCTCAAATACAAGGAAATAAGAAATCTATTGAAATGGGTGGATTTATTGAGGATATGAATGTAGAGTCTAAATTAAAGTAGAAAAAGTTACTGAAGACACAAGACATGGAAGAAGATATCCCACAGAAAAGTCCTAGATCTAGTCAAAGGGAACTAGGCCTGTGTCCAAGTTGAAAATATAAAGAGGAGAGATATTTCCATAAGGAAGAAAAATGTTGCCCTTTGATAAGATCTATGCTTTTTGACACAAAGGACTATATTATAAGACATGTATGACTATACCTCATTTGAAAATTATCATTAGCATATATTTATGAAGACACAGAAACCTTGACTCTACCTGCCTTTAGTGTCTTCTCTGCCTGGAATCAACACCTTCTCTCTGTCATCATGCCCCACCCCTAAAATGCACCACATATGCAAATCATTGGATTCCAACCATCTTCTATTTTCAGAATGTTGCCTTTACAGCTACTTCTACCCATTAATCTCTTGTAAGCTAGAGACTGGCAAACATTTTTCCATAAATAATCAGTGTTTTATAGGCTCTGCAGGCCATTTTGCTTTTTGTCAAAGCTACTCAACTGTGCCATTTTAATATAAGTGTAGCCATGAGCAATATGTAACTAAGCAAGTATAGCTATGTTTCAATAAATATTTGGAAGATATTCAGTGAATCAGATCCAACCGGTGAGTCATGATTTACTGTTCCCTGGTCCACTACAAAGTCCCCAGAAGTGTAATCAGAGAATTTCTGGGAGGGATCAATAAGCATCTGAGTTATCTTGTATCTTATGATTTACCTTTCATAGGAACTACTATAGGGCCTTTCATATATCACTAGAGTATGAATGTGTTATGCTTTTCATTTTTTCATGTTGCTTTTGAAATTGATTTCTTTAAAATATGTGTGTGCGTGTGCATATGTGTGTGTGTGTGTGTGTGTGTGTGTGTGTGTGTACACTACTGTGCACATGTAGGGGTCAGGAAACAGCTTTGAGCGTTGATTCTGTCCTTTTACTGTAGGGTTTGAGTATAAAATTGAGACAATGAGACTTGTACAATAGACAGATTTACCTGCTGAGCCTTCTTGCTGGCATAATTAAATATTCTTAAAAGGAGACTCGCAATAATCCCAATATGTTGAAGGCAGAGGTGGGAGGGTGGTGAGTTCCAGGCAAGCCTGGCTACATAGCAAGACTCTGTCTTAAAACACTAAAACTAAAAATACATATAACAAAAATCCCTCTAGAGAATCCGAGTCAGTGAGTTACTGCAGCATTTTGAGAGCTTAATTACCATTGAAAAACTCTCTTGCAGGTTTGTAGTAAAGTAGTTCAGGAAGGGATCATATAAGCCTAAGAATCATAAAGAGAATGTGACAGGAAAAGATGTGAGCTATAGACTTCTAAGGCTTAGCAGTTAAAGGGAGAGAATCTGACATTAGAACTGGTTAAAAGCAAAAAGGAATTTCAATCCTCAGAGAACAACACCAAGGGACATCACATCTTATGGAGTAGACATCCCCCACCACCTTCTAATTCCATGTGAATAATGTATTTAATGCCACCACTTTAATGCTGGAAAGAGGTTCATAATTTGAAGGAAACTGAGAGCCCAACCAGAATGATTAAGAAAAGGAAAAATTTCATTTATAAGCACCCATTTAAAAAAAGAGCCAAATGTGCACTGAGCATGCTGATGATAAAAAGGAGATGGGAAAAGGGTTTAGAAATTCCTGAATGTTGTAAACACTAGGAATGGGAAAGTTAAGATGCTTTACGGGGCATTCTTTATGTGAATATGTCTCAGGCATTGACAAATCTTTCTCATTATGAGATCTGAAACATTTACAGGCAATCTGAATAATATATAATGGGAAATACTGTGATTAGTAATGTTCTGTTATCATAGAATATGCTTACTTCAAATGAGCAAGTGCAAGACAAATTATTGCTTACTAAGGAAGAATATTCCAGAATTCTAAGTATGCTAAGATAATTTAAAAGTTTTTATATTCTGTTCTTACAAGCATTAAATATATGAAGTTGTAGATAGTAGGTGATAGTTTAAAATTATCTGATTTAATGTAAGATATAAAAAATGGCTAGATTATTCCTTATTTTCATCTACTTATTGATTTATCCATCTATTCACTCACATAATTCATTCTTTCTTGTATGTATTTTTTAGATTATACTATAATCACATTTCACCCTTGTCTTTCCTCCTTCTAAACCCTCTGTATACCTCTCCCCACTCTCCTTCAAAGTCATGGCCTCTTTTTCCACTACTTGTTCCATACATATACATATATAAAAAAATTATTGTTACCCATGACTTACCAGGTTCTGTGTTAGTAATACAAAGAGTTTTTTTGGCCCAGGTCCATTTCTCCAAAATCAACCAACTTATTCAGACACAAATACAAAGCAAGCTTACAGTCTTTTGAAAAGGCTAAGGAAATAGGCAGCTAAGAAAGAATAGATAAATTTAGTAAAGTGTAATAAGAAAATTTTTAAAAAGTATCCCCTGATCCAGGTGGAAGAAAGAGGAAGCTTCCTAGGAGAGATGTATTTCTGATGGGTTTTGAGAGATTCTGAAAAAGTCTCAATCAGACAAACTATGAATAATCATCCCAGGTAGAAATACTCATTCATTCCAAGGGTAGAAGATGGCAAAGCACTAGGCCAATTTGGAACAATATACAGGGGCCTGACAAGTAGTTCCAATTCCTTAAGATAAAAAGTGTAAAGCAGATAGCAGCCTTAATAAGAGTAAGTGCACTACCAGGACATCTGCTCTAAGACAGTATGTTATAGACATAATAGGGAAGCCATACTTATATATTCTCAACAATATGGTTGCCAATACCAGTTGACATACCAATATGGATGAGGGAAATTTCATGAGGCCTGACCCTTAGATAAAGAGCTACAGGAAATCAATGACTGCTGAGAGAAGAGGAGTCAGTATTCTCCAAGGAATCATCCCCCTGATAAATTATTCAATCCCAAGTCTTCAGCCCTAAACACACATACATAAGCCAGAATTAATGGACTCAGTAGGAATGTGTGTGTGTGTGTGTGTGTGTGTGTAAGAGAGAGAGAGAGAGAGAGAGAGAGAGAGAGAGAGAGAGAGAGAGAGAGAGAGA
>NW_021604589.1:3611223-3621699 GCF_004785775.1 Grammomys surdaster | reverse complement strand
AGAGAGAGAGAGAGAGAGAGAGAGAGAGAGAGAGAGAGAGAGAGAGAAAGAGAATACAAATTAAGAAAAAAGTCATGAAATTTAGAGAGGCAGGTCATGGGAGAAATTAGAGGGAAGGGGAAGGGGAAGGGGTGGAAATGATGTAAATATAGTATACATATGCGAAATTCCCCTCCAAAAAATAGTATTAATAACTGAATTCTATTAAGATTATAGGTGTTTTCTTTTGCTTGTTAATGTCTCTGTCTTCCAAACAGTCTTTCCATTACCAAGATCACATCTATTTGTAGTCAAATAATTACAAAGCTTCTCATAGTGCTTATTCTATCCTTGACATTATCCTAAATTCTCTTTATCCTATTGAAATTATTGGAAGGTGGTTCAGGGTTTAAGAGTAAGGAGCCATCTCAAGTATCATGCCAAATACCATTGGATTCATGTTAGTTCTAAAATTTACAGTGGTAGTCATTATAAATAGGAAAAAGATTAAAGACACTTGCAGTGCATTTGGCATAATTCTAACACCTCTTTGGATATTTTAACTTTGCACAGCACATTTACAAATTTAAAGAATGCTGCTCTGCTGAGCATTGATGGGGTAGATACTGCTGATAAAATTACACATGGCCTGAGGTCATTGTTTCTATTTTGGTCAAGCTTCAAAAATGGCATATATAGCTTGATCATGCTAGCCCTTTTTCTCCTGGGAATACTTTTATTCCTGCTCATCATGTTAAAGCTTGACTTTAATAACATCAACATTTTGGCAGCCAAAGTACATGGCTTGAACCTGAAAATGGACTCCCAGACAGAGTTATTAAATTAACAGGCTGGCAAGCCAAGGAAGGGAAAGATTCTGTACAAAGGCTTATCAACCTAATATAAAAGTGTATTGTTTTCGATAATGCATATTCCATGACAGGTAAGGAAGGAATTCTTGGTAGCATGACCTAAGACAGGCTCAGTCTTGTTTATGAAATAAAAAAGGGGGAAAGATGGAGTCCTTTTGGGGCTGCTTGGCAAGAATCTGACATGGAACAAGGACAAGGAAATGGGCTACTGGCAGGAATATGACATTGGCCAAGGAAAAGGAAGTGGGCTTCAGGCAGGAAACTAACATTAGGCTAGAACAAAAAAGTAATTTCAGATATAAATCTAAATATTACGCTAGAACAAAGAAGTAATTTCAGACAGGAATCTACATTTTAGGCTATAACAAGTAGGCTTCAGATATGAAAATGACTTTGGGCTAGAACATAGAAGTTGGTTCAGATATTTTAGTCATCCTGATAAGCCCTTAGAAACAGTGATCATGGGAGTATTCATGGAATTTTGTTTATTGCATTGCTTGTTCTTGGACTATTTGTGTTTATTATCTTGCTTGTTCTTTGACTACTTATTTGCATCTATTGTATTCCTAGTTCCTCAAACTAGAACTGACCTTACTACTGGCATGTATTTAAAATAGTATAAAAGCAAAATGAGAGGGAGGGTGGGATATGGGTGTTCTAGGGAGATGAAATGGGGAAAGGGGATGACATATGAAATGTAAATAAATTAAATATCCAATAAAAAAAGAAAAAATTATTTTCTTCACAAAACTACTCTGCAAGATTCTGTGGTACTATGAGAGTTCCTATTTGATAGCTGAGGAATGGAAACAGTGAAATGAAGCAACTTGGAGATGTTATCAACTTTCCTTAACAAAGTACTTCCTCCTCACTCTAGACCAATGGTTCTCAACCTTTCTAATGCTGTGACCCTTTGATAAATTTCCTCATGTTATGGTGATCCACAATCATAATTATTTCATAACTAGTTCATAACTGTAATTCCCTACTGTTCTGATTCATAATGTAAGTATCTCATATATAGGATATCTAATATGTGACACCCATAGGTGTTGTGACCCACAAGTGGAAAACCCGTGTTCTAGACTTTGTACTCTTGTTCTATGTGCTGCTACTAACTTTATAACTCAAGAGATTATTTTTGTGTCGTTCCTTAATGTAATTCACCCAAAAAAATCAATGTACCAAAGACAATCAGATCTTTGGGGACAAGGACGCTCACAGCATCAAAATCTGTAGCCAGAGAAGTGTAATTGAAAATAACCTAAATGTCTTATAACGTGTCTACACACTGGAAATGATGAATTAGAAGAAATTTAAATGCCATGAGAAATCCCATAAATATCTAAAGGAAACAGAGGCTATAAGCCATGCAACTTTAAGAAACATATTATGTGTGATTAGAAAAGAAAAGAAACACAGTAGTCAATACTGGGTTTCCATTTGAATCTTGGCTTTCAAGTTTTAGTTTTGTGCCTTTAGGTAATAATTTAACCCTTCTTTACTCCAGTTTCCTTTTTGGGAAAGGGGATAATCCAAGTGTTAAAGATTTAACAGTTATATACATATATAATACTTAAAAGCATAGCTAGCAAGTACTTAGAAAAGATAAAGAAGACAAACTTAGTAAGTAAACTCACAACAACTAAAACAGGATAGTACACATTCTCCTGGCAGTTTGATAAGTGTCTTAGGAAATCTAGAATCTGTAATGTTAAAGTACTCCTACTTGGTTGCCCCTGAACCATACAAATGTGTATAGAGATGTTGATCCTTGCAATGCAGTGGCAGTCACAAGGCCCCTCTCTCTATTCTTGGCCATAGTCTCATCTGTCTCATATTTAATGTTCTAAGTGGTACTAAGGCATGATTCTTGTACGTGTTTTTATTTTAATGTTATAGCACTTTGTATTGGTATCTATTTATGAGATATACTATGATGTTTGGTAATTTATTTTTAAACTCAAACTTGAACCTAAAGTCCCACAGGTGCTGAATTGACTACTATTGTTGACTTATACACCTGATCCTGATGTGATATTGTGATTCATGTCTATATTAAGGAATGGTCAACTCATAGTAATTAGCACATCCACCATCTTAAACTTTTACTATTTCTTTCTGGCAAGTTGATCCAAAATCCTTTTTTTCTGGCTGTTTTGAGATATATGATACACTGTTGTTAATCATGTTCATCATACTGTGCTACCTAAAATTAGATGTAATTCCTCCAATAATAGCATTATATCTGTTTACCCACCTCTTCCAGTCTCTGGAAGTTTCTGTGAAATAAACTTTTTCTACTCTCAACTTCCATGAGATAAACACTTTTAGATTCCATGTGTGTAAGATGGTGTTTCACTTACGATAGTGTCCTCCAGTCCCAACCGCACAATTTCAGTATACATTCTTCTATTGGTAGACATTTGTTGCAACACTAGTTGCAGTAGCCTTCTAAAGCATAGAAAATAAAAGAATAGAAAATCCTTGACCATTACATGTATAGAATTAGGTTTTCCCGAAAGCCTTCATAGCTTTCTTTTTTCTGTCTCTCTCTCACCCCATCCCATTCTTCAGGTCTCTTACGTGAAAGCGATTGACATCTGGATGGCAGTGTGCCTTCTGTTTGTGTTTGCTGCCTTACTGGAATATGCAGCAGTGAACTTTGTCTCCAGGCAACATAAGGAGTTCCTACGTCTCCGGAGACGACAGAAGAGGCAGAATAAGGTAGAATTGTCTCTCAGTACAGTCACTGGAGCTTGGGGTGGTTAACCAAGCAGTATAACTCAAAAAAAAAAAAAACACATGAGCAGGAATATGAACTTAATTCTTGTCATAATTACTCCTCAAGCAAGTCATTTAAAATGTTGGGTAAGGTTTGAGTAGATAAAATTACAAAGCATGCAGTTAAACTCGAAATCCAGGAAAATACATTTAATATAAATAAATCCAAAATATTACATGGTATATATATGCTTAAATTATTTGTTGTTTATATGAAATTCAAATCTTACTGGGCTCTCTGATTTTTATCTGACAATTCTAATCAGTCATATAGATTCAAACTGACAGTCATTTTACAATCTTGGTTAAATAATGATAATCGTTATATGTGTAACTGTGTATGCATAACCAGTTTGATGTTCTCCATCAGTTAATCTGTATTTATATCAGTAGTTCTCAATCTTCTTAACTCTGTGACCCTTTAATACAGTTCCTCGTGTTGGGTTGACCCCCGCCCGTCATAAAATTATTTCATTGCTGCTGCATAACTGTAGTTTTGCTACTATTATAAACTGTAATGTAAATATCTGATATACAGAACATCTGATATGCAACCCCTGTGAAAGAGTCATCGTCACCCAAGGACTGAGAATCTCTGCTTTATGTGAACAATGAGCTACACGGGCACACTCCATGCTGGATTTCAGTTGGGTTAATTTCTTTGATCTCAGCTTTTGCACAGAAACCTTAATATTTACCTCATTGAGAGGTTTACATTTGAACTTTGTAGTTCAATATACCCAGTTTAGTAGGTCTCAGACTTGCCTGCACATTAGAATCACTTGAATACGCTTCAAAACTGCCAATCCTTGGCTACAATCCACCACCAATTACATTCCTATTTCAGGATGGGGCTCAGTATTTTCACAGCCCTCAAGCAATTCCAATGTGTGGACATATTTGGAAAGTAAGCTTTGGTTTATAATCCCAGCCCCATGAAGGATACCAGAAGCATTGTACCTGGTTTTCTGTCTCCGAAAGAATCATGGCTGCTGATATAGAAAGTGTTATCGTCTATAACAATACCACTATCAAAATTTAATGTAGACCACATGGACTGCTCTGCAAAATCTGCCCTCCAAGACCTCTTAAGTTAAACCTGCTGGTGAAAGTAAATCAAACAGTGACTCATGGTGTTATGCTGGAATTTAAAAATGTGCTTAAACCCTATTTCTTATAAATACCTAGATATAAACTTCAGACATTGTTAGATGCTGTTTACTTTGAGGAGTCTGTATGTGTATAAGTTTCTTGTATCCTGGCTGCATCCACCAAAGGTTTTTAAAAGCACTCCAAAAACATATATTGCTGGATCACCTGACTTGGCTACGTTTCAGAAAATTTTATCTATCCAGGCTAGGAACACACACACACCTTTTCTCATCCTTTTTTCTTTTTGCTTTGTTTTTTATTAATCATTTTTATTCATTTACATTTCAAATTATATCCCCTTTCCCAGTTACTCCTCCACCAAACCCCAAAACCATCCCCCCAAACCCCTCTACTTTGTCTCTATGAGAGTGCTCCTCCACCCATTCACCCACGCCCATGACTCACCCCTCTAGCATCCCCCTATGCTAGAGCATCAAGCCTCCCTCCCCTCCCCTCCCACTGATGTCAGACAAGGCCATCCTCTGCTACATGTGTATCTGGAGTCCTGGATCCCCCCATATATACTCTTTGGTTGGTGATGTAGTCCCTGGGAGCTCTGGGTGGTCCAGTTAGATAACATTGTTCTTCTTATGAGGTTGCAATCACCTTCAGTTCTTTCAGCCTTTCCCCTAGCTCTTCCATTGGGGTCTCCATGCCCAGTCTAATAGTTGGCTATATCTGAATCTGTATTGGTCAGGTGCTGGTGCTACCTCTCCAGGAACAGCCGTATCAGGCTCCTGTCAGCAAGCGCTTCTTGGCATCAGCAGTAGTGTGAGGGTTTGATGTCTGCAGATGGGATCCTTGGTCGGGTGGTCTCTGGATGGCCCTTCCTTCAGTCTTTGTTCCATTTTTTGTCCCTGTCTTTCCTTTGGACAGGAATATTTCTGAGTTTAAAATTTTGGGATGCATGGGTGGCCCCAACCCTCAACTAAGGGCATGCCTATCTATTGAAGGTGGTCTCTACAGTTTTTATCTCCCTTTTGTTGGGTATTTCGGCTAGAGTCAGCTCCTGGAAGCCTCTCACTTCCCTGGAGTCTGAGACTTTCTAGTGGCTACCCCAGTTCCCCATTTCCCTCTGATACATGTTTCCATTCAATTTCCTGATACTCTGTACTTCTCTCCTGTCACTTCCAATACTGTTCTTGTCCCCTTTTATCATACCCCTCCTCTTTCCCTTCTAGATCCCTCCCTCTAGCTCCTATGATTATTCTATTCCCTGTTCTATGTAGGACTGAAGCATCTACATTTTGGTCTTCCTTCTTTTTTTGTTTTTTATTGAATATTTTCTTTTTGTTTGTTTGTTTGTTTTGTTTTGTTTTTTCGAGACAGGGTTTCTCTGTGTAGCTCTGGTTGTCCTGGAACTCACTCTGTAGACGAAGCTGGCCTGGAACTCAGAAATCCGCCTGCCTCTGCCTCCCAAGTGCTGGGATTAAAGGTGTGCACCACCAATGCCTGGCTGGATATTTTCTTTATCTACATATCAAATGTTATCCCCTTTCCTGGTTTCCTCCCCAGAAACTCTCTATCCCACACCACCTCCCCCTGCTTCTATGAGGGTGTTCCCCCACCCACTCACAGACACCTGCCTCCCTGCCCTCCCATTCCCCTACACTGATGCATCAAGCCTTCACAGGACCAAGGGCCTCTTCTCCCATTGATGCCCGACAAGACCATTCTTTGCTACATATGCGGCTGAAGCCATGTGTCCAGCCCTACATTTCCCTGATGACTAAAGATGTTTAACATTTCTTTAGGTGTTTCTTGGCCATTTGTGATTTTTTTCAATTGAGAATTCTTTGTTTAGTTCTGTACCCCATTTTAATAGGGTTATCTGGTTCTCTGGGGTCTAACTTCTAGAGTTCTTTGTATATTTTGGATATTAGCCCTCTAGTGGACGTAGGGTTGTTAAAGATCTTTTCCCAATCTGTGAGTTGCCATTTTGTCCTATTGATAGTGGCCTTTGCCTTACAGAAGCTTTGCAATTTTATGAGCTCCCATTTGTCAATTGTTGATAATAAAGCATGAGCAGTTGGTGTTCTGTTCAGAAAATTTTCCCCTGTGTCAATGTGCTTGAAGTTCTTTCCCACTTTCTCTTCTA
Source organism: Grammomys surdaster (assembly GCF_004785775.1). Classification (NCBI taxonomy): domain Eukaryota; kingdom Metazoa; phylum Chordata; class Mammalia; order Rodentia; family Muridae; genus Grammomys; species Grammomys surdaster. Next base: position 3,614,814 of record NW_021604589.1, on the reverse strand, counting down.
TTACATTCAGTGCATCTGGTTTTATGTGGAGGTCCTTAAGCCACTTGGAATTGAGGTTTGTTCAAAGAGATAAGAATGGATCAATTTGCATTCTTCTACATGGACACCACCACTTGAACCAACACCATTTGTTGAAAATGCTGTCTTTTTTCCACTGGGTGGTTTTGACTTCTTTGTCAAATATCAAGTGACCATAGGTGTGTGGGTTCATTTGTGGGTCTTCAATTCTGTTCCATTGATCTACTTGCCTTTCTTTGTACCAATACCATGCATTTTTATCACTATTTCTCTGTAGTACAGCTTGAGGTCAGGGATGGTGATTCCCCCAGAAATTCTTTATTGTTCAGAATTGTTTTTGCTATCCTGGTTTTTCTGTTATTTCAGATGAATTTGAGAATTGCTCTTTTTAGCTCTGTAAAGAATTGAGTTGGAATTTTGATGGGGATTGCATTGAATCTGTAGATTGCTTTTGGTGAGATGGCCATTTTGACTATGTTAATCTTGCCAATCCATGACCATGGGAGATCTCTCCATCTTCTGAGGTTTTCTTTGATTTCTTTTCTTTTCTCTTCTTCCTTTCTTCCTTTCTTCCTTCCTTTCTTCCTTCCTTTCTTTCTTTCTTTCTTTCTTTCTTCCTTTCTTTTTGTTTCCTTCTTTCTTCATAGACTTGAAGTTCTTGTCATATAGATCTTTCACTTGCTTGGTTAGAGTCACATCAAGATATTTTATATTATTGGAGACTATTGTGAAGGGTGTCATTTCCCTAATTTCTTTCTCAGCCAGTTTATCCTTTAAGTAGTTGAAGGTTACAGATTTGTCTGAGTTAAAGACTGAAAGAACAGTAGAGTATAAATTTAGCAACACGATTAATAAACTCACTGTACTTACAACTGAAGTAAATATATACTTTTTAAGCACAGAGGGAACATTGGGTTAAGTTTACCATGAGCTGAACTGTAAAGCAAATCACAATGTTGTTCTAATTTGCTTTTCTGATGTTGTAATAAATGCATCAAATGAAAGCAACTTTGTAGAAGAAAGAGTTTATTTGGCTTTTACTTCCAGGACATAATTTATCACCAAGGGAAAGCAGGGCAGAAATCTAAGCAGGAACTCTAAGCAAAACTTACGGAGAAATGGTAGCCAGCTCATATTCAGTGAGCTTTCTTCTACAACCCAGGATTACATGCTTAGACATGGTGCCATCCACAGTGGCTGACCCAACCACCAGCCCCACACACCTATCATCAGTCAAGATATTCCCAAAGGCCAATCTGATAAAGGCAGTTCCTCTTGCCAGATGAGTCTAAATTTTGTCAAATTGGTAACAATTACCCAGCACATCCAAGAAGTGAAATCAGTTATATATAAATAACTACTAAATATGTGCTCTAATCAAGTGAACTCAGACTAAATATCAATAATAAAATAACTATAAAAATTTGAAAATTAGAAATGCTTCTAGGATCATCTCAGCTTTAAAATAGTTCTCAAGAGGAATTATACAATATTTTAATTAAAAGATCAACTATGCATATCAAAATATATTAATGGAAATAAAGCCATATTTAGCAAAAAATTCATACTTCAAAAGACTATTTTATAAAAACATATTTGTAGATCAATTATCTATATATCTATCTCATGAATATGGAATAACAAATGGGAAGTAAAACACAAAGTATGTAGAACAGCAAAATAATTGCAAGGACAAAACTAAATTAATTAGAAGAATGGTCCATTGAGTTTACTACATAGCTATGAATATTTCAGCTCAGTACCTAGAAATATACTAGAGTGTAGTAGTTTAGACATTAACTGTTTGGTGAAATGTTGAGAAATCAAAACTAAATTACCTGATAATTTATCATTCAAGAGAAGAGATAGAGCAAAATGAACTTTTGTATACCCTCGATTCTTGACATGAGACATGATCACACATCTCATCTGCCATGTATTCTTTCATTCATTTGTTGGTCATCTATTACTCTAAGCCAAGAAATCTGGGGTTGCAATGGAGAATGAGATAAAGAAGTGGCAAATGAAATTGTAGAAATAGGAGGTGGGAACTCCAGTAGGGAGAGAACAACTCTAGGATAGAATCAGGCATGCATAGGTAGAGATTCACCCTGAACTCTGAGGGAGATAGATGAAATTGAGGAGAAGTAAGCAGCCATGTGAAACTCATAGAATAGAATAGACAGGATAATTAAGTTATGAGCTAGTGGGGGAACAAGCCCAAGCATGTATTCATAAATAATAAGCCTCAAAGTCATCATTTCAAGACATGGGGCATGGGTGGAAAAGCCTGAAGATATAAAGATTAGTTAGGAAAAACTGTACATAAAAGATTATGGTGACTTTAGACTACAGTGTTGGTCTTGAGAATGGAGGGAGTGGTCAGATTTAACACTAAAGCATCCATTCTTTACTAACTACTGTGCACCAAACACTTTCTAGATATTTAGATTTCATTGTAAAACCGAATTCTTTGATGAAGCTCACATTATAGTGGTTATGACTTGATGGTGAAATCAGTGGGCCATGATGCTTTTATGTGAAGATGTGAGTAAAAGAAAGAAATGCAATATGACATAAATTTTTGGCTTAAGCAACTATGTAGTTACAACTGGGTAGTTATTAAATTAAGATGAAACTTACTGTAATAGATGCAAATTTAGAATTGAATTCCAGAATCATATTGACATGATCAGATTTAGATGCCTATGAAACAGCTCAGTAAAGTTGGCAAGCAATTAGATAGATGTCTGTGTTCATGAGAGGGATAAAACCTGGACAGTGATCAGGAAACAGATATTGTTTGAGCTCTGCAAAGGTGGGTGAAATCACCCAACAAGAGGATGGAAATAAAAATGTTCTGAAAATGAAGTACTCCATCACTTAGAAAGCATGTCTGGATGAGATTGAACAGAAAAATGAATAAAGGAAATAGTGGAAGATTTTAGCTAGCATTCACAATTGCCTTTATCAGGTGGGGAAGATGGAAGAAAAATATGTTCATGAAAGATTTTTTCCCTCAAATAGAAGATGAAAGAATATACTTGACAAAGGGTATACTCAAATGAAATGGAAGATATTAACTCCATGTTGAACAGAAAGCATAAATTGAAGAACAAATGTCTTTTTTAAATTTTTTTTTAATTATTATTATTTTTTTATTTTTATTGGATGTTTTATTTACATTTCCTATGTTGTCCCCTTACCTCATCCCCCACCCACCCAGGAACCCCCAATCCCCTCACCCCTCCTCCTTCTTCTCTGTGGATGTAACCTCTATCTACCACCCCCCCACTCCCACCTCCCCACCCTCAAAATTCCCACCCCCTGGGGCATCCAGCCTTCATGCGGTCAAGGTTCTCTTCTTCCACCTATGCCCAGCAGGGCCCTCCACTCTTGCTTATTCAACTGAAGTGCTGGATCCCTCCCTAAGTGCTCCCAGGCTGAAGAACAAATGTCTTAAGAAGTTTCAGAAGGAAAGAAAGAAAGAAAGAAAGAAAGAAAGAAAGAAAGAAAGGAAGGAAGGAAGGAAGGAAGGAAGGAAGGAAGGAAGGAAGGAAGGAAGGAAGGAAG
>NW_021604589.1:3587310-3611213 GCF_004785775.1 Grammomys surdaster | reverse complement strand
AAGGAAGGAAGGAAGGAAGGAAGGAAGGAAGGAAGGAAGGAAGGAAGAAAACTGTAGAATCCAAAGCATAGGTGTTGGCTTCATATAGAAGTGTATACTTCATTTTATCCCTGATATCATTGACTACCAACTCATTGAAGAAGATATTAATGCACAGAAAGGTTAATTTCTCCATGTTTGTGCCTCAGGAAATGAAACAGTAGAATCTCAGTTAAAACACTGTCTCCCGAATCCCCATGTCTCACCACTATGCAGAGGAAATGGGACAATAACCATGACTGCTAATCGATCGGTAGGTTCATTGGTGGTAAGGTGAAAGCTCCTACTTCTGCTCATGAACTCTGAGGTTCGTGACTGGCTCAAAGTGTGGTGGAAAGAAGAAATGCAGATATTTTGAGTAAGAAGGTAAAAGTGTTCAATAGCAGCCTGGGAGAGTGGTAAGGCTAGTTATTCAAAAGAAAGAGCTGGAACTAGACTGCTGAGGCAGAGACAGTAATTATAAAGCTGAAATAAGATCAGTAATTATAAAGCTGAAATAAGATCAATAAGAAGGTTTATATCTTCATGTTGGAAGCTACCAGGCTCAGGTGTTGGCCATGAGAAGCCAGATGCTTTAGTGTAGTTTCAGATGCTTGTGTGTGCAATGGTAGTTTTTCTAGATGATTACCAGTAGGTAGGAGATGAGGAAAGCATGATTGGAGAGTTGGAGGAAGAGAGGAAGGAAAGAAGAAAGAAAGGGAAGAAGGAAAATGGGGAACTAAGAGTACTTGTAAGAGAGAACTTGTGATGTGCCAGAAATCGGGCAGATAAAGTTGGGAGAAAATGAAGGAGACACTAGCTATTCACTTGAAGTAGCTGGGTTTAAGGAAAGAGGATTTTCATGGAACATGTACTGGGAAGCAAGAAAGATCCTTTGAGTTTTAAACATTTTGAAATTCTTGTGTTGCTTCTTTGAGAATACCTTATGTATATACAATATATTTTACTCATACTGACTCTATACCCCTCCACCTAACACCTCCCATATAATCCACCTAGTGCAACTTGTGTTGCCTATATACTCAGGGATTTGGGACTGTCCACTGGAATATGGTCAACCTACCAGAGACTACACCTTTAAATATAAAATAAAACTAGCCCTTTTCCAGAAGCTATCAATTGCCAATGGGTCTTCAGCCAGAGATCAGAGGTTGTGATCTTCCCACTTCATGCTAGATAGTTGACTGCCTTGGTCTAACTTAGGTCTTGTGCTGATAACCACAGCTGTTCTGTGTTCATGAGTTCATAGTTGCTCTGAGTTCATGAGTGCAGTATTTCTGGCATAGGCAGAAGATATAGTTTCGCCTTATCATGTCTGGCTTCTGACTCTTAAAATTTTCTACCCCCCCCCTTCAATGATGTTTCCTGATCTTTGGGGGAAAAGGTATGAAATATGCCAAACGAGAGTTATAATTACTACATTACAAAATGCACTACTTATTTAAAAGTGGAAGCTTCATGAAGATATCCTGAAGTCTGTGCATCTCAAAATTGATATTTAAATTACCAGAATTATGGCTTGAGTGAAAGGATATAATGAAGAAAAAGGCACCATTATTTGTACCTTAGGAAAGGTAGATTTTTTTAACTCTTTATGTATAAAAATACATTCATTCCCCACTCTAACTATGAAATACTGGAGTTATACAGCCCAGATTATTTGGAAAAGTCCTGATTTAGGCCCATTATCCCAATGCCTTGTGTGATCTAGCATTTGTCCTAAATTAATCATTTTAAACTAAATAATTACTGAATTAAAATAAACTGAAATGCCTGTGCATGTAATCTAAACAAATTGAAACTTTAACACATAATGAAAGCTAAAATAAAACAATTAAAAGTAAAGTAAAAACACTATCCCAGGCCCCTTCCACTGTTATAACTAACACTACCATGCTAGGATAGTCTGCATGGAGCTCACTCATCAAATGAAGCGCACTCAGACACAAGAGACTGGCAACAAGCCACTCTCTTGGTCTGAAAGGAATAGGACACTACTGCCCCTACTGGCCACTTAAAGTATCAGCGTGTAAGATTTGTGAGGCCACTGTACCTGACAGTTGGAAGCAGAAGTGAACAGAACAAGAGTCCTGTTGTTGAGACTCTAAATACTTAGAGTTGAGTAGTTCATCAGTTTTACGTTATAAATCTTTAACTGGTTCATTTAATTTTAAAACTTGCAACATGCAATATAATAGACCTCTAATGTCTATTACTGCCACTTTCCATTGTCAAGAGCACCTTTATTCGAATACATTATTATGCTGGCAGTAATGAAGGTAGTACTTTATCCCATTTTACAGATGAGAAGGTCAAACTAAAATAGTTTAAATAGTATTGTTGAAATCACAATGCAGACATTCGCAGCCATCTTTAGCTTATTGCTGAGAGTTTCAACACCTTAGTTTATTATCTAATGCAACACACACACACACGCACACACATGCACACACCTTGAAATATTTTGTAATGTACTCTACAATTTTTATGCTTTTAAAAGGAAGCTAGAATCAAGGCTAAGATGGATAAGAAAGGTGAAGCATAAAACTACAGAATCAGATCTTGATTTTTATTCTAAATTTTACTTTTTCCCCTGTGGCTTTTTACATTAATAATGACTTTAAATGTCACACAAATAATCTCACTTATCTTAAATCCTAGAGTATTGTCCATTCCTCTCCTCCCCTCAGTTCTGAATCTAGAGCATCCCTTACTTTTCTCTAGTCAAGTGCTACCAAACTAATTTCCACAGGTCCGGATCAACTGTAACCCAAGTTAAAGAGAGCAAACAAACAGAAAGTCACCATTGTCAAATGTTCAACATTCCACTGATAAAGTTATCTCTTTAATTTCCAACTGAAAAATTGGCTGCCTCTGAAAAATAATACTGGTTGATTCCTTTAAATGTCTTAGAATAAAAAGAACATGATTTCACAAGGACACAAAGATACTACTATTCATTCCTCATCAATGGAGACAGTCCCCGAGATTACACTGGCATGTGTGGGAAGAGTTGTCTAGTGTTGACTCACAGTCAGGTTATGAAATAGAGTCACACTCAAGAAAAGGACAGACAATTTACAGCAAGGTGTGTTTGCTTTAATCATATCTTGCATGTTTTGCAAACCACCTACTGTCCCTTTTATCAAACTAGAGTATCTCAGAATCCAACACGTTCAGATTTTCACTGACAGAACTGGCAGAACTCGGTCTATTAGAAGTTCACACAATAGATGTATATGACAACCCCATTTTTATATTATCTGATCTTTGCCTATAAGAAGTATTCACGGGATATGAGGGTTATAATGACTTCACTACATTAATGTTAAAGTTTTGACTGCATTTACCTCCTTTTGTCCCTGATGTCAGATATAACCAGTCATTCACATAGTCCTGATTTCTTTGAGCCCTGTGACCAAACAGAAATAAAGGCTCCTTGAAAAAGTAATTATGGCTTAAAGAACATATAATGACAAGGTGATGATTTAGACATTTATTCTCTACACCCAGACTCTGAAAAATGTGTGCCAGCAAGATGGCACAGTGCATAAAGGCACTTACCCCTCAAACCTGATAAACCTGAGTTCAATTCCCAAAGCCCATGATAGAAAGAAAGCCGGACCTCGTTGCCCCTGCCCAAAGTCCTGACCCTCCACTTGCATATTTTGGCACATGAACCTGTACTCGTCTACACACACACACACACACACACACACACACACACACGATGATGATGGTGGTGGTGGTGGTGATAATGATAAACTAATAATTACAAAATTAAAAAGAAAATACAAGGCTTATTTATTTGACTAAAACAAGATAAGAAAGCTGGGCCCTAATCAGATCTCTCAAATTATATTAATTCAGACAAAGGAGATTTCGGTGTTCACGTTTTTTGAGATTTTTCTCCTTTTTTCTACCCATCTTTTAGTAGTAGCTACACTGCTAACTCCTCAAAATATCATTTCCTGATTCTATAGGACAGAAATAGTTTCACTCTTTTAAACAGCTGATCTGTTCCTTTTAATAACAACTGTCTCATTTGACTCATTTGTTGTACATTTTTTATAAAGGAATATAAAATTGAAATAATACTAAGGTATAGCCTTTTGGACCTTTCATCTAAAAATACTTCAACCATATATCTTCTAATTAATCCACTGGAGAGATATAGACATACAAACACAACGAATTACATTCATTTTTTTTAAGAAAAGGTTTTAGCCTTCAATCCTCCAGGGCTCCAGGCTGGTGAACAGTTTAAGAAGTCTTTTGCCTTTCAAATGCATAAACCAAGAATGCCTACACTACCTGTTTCTTAACCTCTGTTCCAAGGCCTTTAGTCTTCAACTTCCACTTGGACAGTAGGACTCAACAGTTAAGGCCAGATCAGAATGACTCAGCATCCATGATCACCTAGAAAAGGCTTATTAAATTGATTGGATTCACTCCAGAAAGTATGACTCATTGTCTCAGAATCTCTGCAGATAGATTAGACTCTTTAGATTTAACTAACTTGGTGTCAAGAAACTATCATCCTGAGTGAGGTAAAGTAGACCATGGCAGGAGCCTAGGATGGTTGTCCTCTTAAAGTCTCTACCACTAACTGACTGAGACAGATGCAGATAGATACAGCAAACCATTGGACTGAGGTTGGGACCCCTATGGAAGAGTTAGGGGAAGGATTGAAGAAGCCAAAGGGGATGCCAACCCTGTAACTAACAGTGTCAGTGAACCTGAACCCCTGGGAGATCTCAGAGACTGAACCACCAACCAAAGAGCATACATAGGCTGGTCCGAGGCCCCCTTGCATATATGTAGCAGAACACTGCCTTGTCTGTCCTTAGTGGGAGATGAGCCTAATCCTGTCCCAGGGAAAGGGGATGCCCGGGTGGGGGCACCCTCTCAGAGGCAAAAGGGGGAGAATGGGGTGAAGAACTTGGGAGGAGGACTGGAGGGGACAACATATGGGATGTAAATAAAATAAATAAATAAATAAATAAATAAATAAATAAATAAATAAATAGAAACTAAGCAAACTCATCAGCATGTAACAATGAACATTCACAGGCTAGTGTGGTCCTTTTACTCAAATGAACATTCTCAGTTTCTATCTGATTCTATAATGAATCTCATCTTTAATTGTTTAAAAAGGCATCTTGTTACTTTTCAATCTCCCAAATCGTTGAAGATGAACATTTTTAAAGAAATGTTTGGAGCTATAGAGATGGCTCAGAAGTTAACAGCACTTCCAGAGGACTGGGGTTCGTTTGTCAGCACACACGTAGAAGCTTATAACTGCCCTCCCGTGGGCTCCTACATATATGTGGTGCACATAAACTCACAGAAGCTCACGGGCATATACATAATTTTTAATTTAAAAAGAACTATTTTGAAAAAAACAAGTTTATGTGAACAGTTGTTAGGAGTCAGTTTCCTCTAAGTGTTTCAGAAATATCGTGGTCTGTCTGCAAAAACAGTGGTTCTCAATCTGTGACCCCTAAGGGGTCACATATCAGGCACCCTACATATCAGATATTTACATTATGACTCATAACAGTAGCAAAATCATGATTATGAAGTAGCAACAAAATGATTTTATGGTTGGGAGTTGACACTACTGTATTAAAGGGTGGAAATGAGAGGAAGGGTGAGAACCACTGTTTTAAACATTGAAGGATGGTAAGCTAGCAAGTCTTCTGAAATCTTCTGTACTAAATTAGCTTAGTCCCTCCTGTGGTATCACTGACAGCCACTCACCATGCCAGTCATCTTTTCTTTCATTCACTAATGAACATCTTGAAGTATGAGTCACAGAAAAATAGTGTAGGTGTGATCAATATGTAACTCCAGTTGGTAGTAGTGTCCCTTCCCTGTACCTGGAATTCTGGCTCTTTTAAATAGAACACCAGACTATAGAACTTTATTCATGGAATTTGCATAAAGTACTCATGTCAATCTTATAAATGCTTGTTAAATTCTCAGGTGTTTTCTATTTATTAACAGAAACAGCTATCATTATCTCTTGATTATATGAATAATATTTTCTATCTAAAGATGATTTTCTATGTATTCCTGTATGTAAATTTTCATCTTATTAAATTCATTACAGTTTTCTCCCCCACTCTCTCTTTTTCTCTGTCAGTCCTTCCCTCTCCATCCCTCCCTCCCTCACACCCTCTGTGTGTGTCTGTGTGTATGTGTGTCTCTATGTCTCTGTCTCTCCTTGTCTCTGTCTCTCTCCGTCCTTCTATCCCTTTCTGTCTTTGTCTGTCTGTCTCTGTCTTTCTCTGTGTGTGTGTGTGTGTGTGTGTGTGTGTGTGTGTGTGTGTGTGGTGGTGGTGGTGGTGGTGGTGGTGGAATCCAGGTCCTCATGAATTCTAGACAAGAGCTCTACCACTGAACAGTATCCTCAGCTGTGTTAATACTTTCGACACAAATTCAATCATCTGGAAAATTACTAACTACATCCTGCTTTGTGCTTCTTTATAGGCAAATATACAGTTCTTTATACTTTGTACTTCTTTATAGGAAAAACATCAGTTTCCTTTAGGCCAAAATGTGTGCGGGGCGCGCGCGTGTAGTGATCTCGCCGGCAAAAAACATACACACACGCACACACACATACACACCAGAATCCTTCCGTAGAAACACGTTTATTTCCCTAAAACCAAGATGGTGGTAGAAGACGAAGAAGGCGTGGGAAAGCACTGCCTATATACCCCAGAGCGGGGTATTCACCCCCTGATTGGCTGCTTACTCGTAGCGCGCCAAACGCCGTGGGATGGGCTTAGTTTTGGCGGGCTTACCATGGCACATGCGCAGTTTACTTGGTACTAGGAAGAATTACGGGCGACAGCGCCACCTAGCGATGGCGGACTTTGTCAGCTCTCGTGGCGGCTCCCAACAAAAATGATCAACAAGAAGTCTATGTTCTAACAGGTATATTGTCTTACTATTGTCTGACATGAATAGCCAGGTATGAAAGAATGGGCACGGTTTCCACAAGTTAATCAATGTGAGGGACATTTCATCTTAAAATGGGAATTTAGTCTAAATGATGTCCACAAAGGAGGGAATTTTCTGATGGCATCTTAGTAAATCTTCTCTATAAGGTGACAAACTAACAATAAAATTTTCCAGTAATTGGTAAAGAATTAGTAATCCATGTTCCAACAAATACCAAGGGGTGTTTAGTGCTTAATCCATGTTTCGACAAAATTTGAAGGGGCCTTGCTTTATCTCACTTTATCATGCATACTCTCAGACTAACTTTTATCTCACTTTACCACACATACTCTCAGACTAACTGTGTGTGAGGTTTCTACTTTGTGAGATGGTTTGATGTTTTAAGGATGTAGTTTTGCTTCTCATAAAATGAAAGACTTAAGTTGTCAACATTGACAATGATTGGCAGAATGCTTAAAAACGAATCCCCAAATACCTAAAATCTGTGCCTCTTTTCCTCACCTTTAACATGCAATTCAAATTATTGCCACCACAGGATTCTGATAAATATTAAATGAGTTTCCTTGACTAAAATTCATGAAACAGAGTCAGGGGAGATGGCTCAATGGATAAAGGGCTTGAGACACAAGCATGAAAGCCTGAGTTGAGATCCCTAGAAACCATGTAAAGCCAGACACAGGAATACATCATCTATAATCCCTGCACTTCCTGGGATATGGGGAGTAGAGAGAAGATAATCCTCAGAAGCTCCTGGGTTAGCTAGTCTGGTATATGCAAACAGTGAACAAGAAGAGGCCATGTTTCAAACAATATAGAAAGATAGGACTGATAGTCGAAGTTGCCCTCTGAAGTAGGCATGAAGTAGGCTGTGGGATGAATGTATTTGCATTCACGTGCACATACACAAATAAACATGCATACATACAAATTATAAACATGATTCATGAACAGGCCCTAAGATATCGAAAGCACTATACTCTCTCTTTCTCAGAAACAGGTAGCAGATTCTGGGCGACAAAAGTGTTGATCAGCTTATTAGGGGAATGTGTGCCAGCACATCATATTAAATAGCATAGCTGCAATTGCTAGCCCACACACCACTCCTCTTGTGTTTATTCTATCAAAATGAACTACATGGGAAAATTTGGCCTACATACATCATAGGGATGAGATCATGTGTTTGTGTTTTGTATCTAAACAAGGGCAATAGAAAGAATCAGGAGGAAAGTTAATTTCTTGGCTTTACTTTCCATTGATACTGTGCTGTACCTAACTAGGTCTTAAGTAGATGAGAACTTTCCCCACATTAAGACCCTTCAAACCCAATTGGAATGCTAAATGACTTTGAAAGAAGGTTGCTGGAATGCAAATGTCACTACCACTAAGTCTAACCTGTCAATAAACCTCAGCAAATGAAGAACTCATTAAAGTATAAACAGAATAGGATCAGTCGTGGAGAGCCCTGCTTAAACTTTCTCTATTTTTCTATTCCTTTCAAAAAGTTTAGTAAGAGCAATCTTTCTCAACCTGGGGTGAAGTTGTTTCCCAGCACACATTGGGAAATGTCTGGAGACTTGTTTGATGGTCACTCATATAAGAGACAAGATTCTTGCATTATCTAGTGTGTAGTGATCAGGAGCACTATTAATCTCATCATGGCCAAGGCAGCTTCCCACAGCAAAGAATTGTCCAGCCTTCAGTATTCCCAGTGCTTGCAGTGGAAAAACTCAGCCTTGCAGCATTTGGGGAGATGTATTTCTGTATGTGCAACAGTGCAATATGTTTCTGTATCTCCTCTCAACAGAACCCATCATCTACCTATCAAGAGGGTGTTTTCAGTACTGTTAAACTGAACATAATTTTTTGAAAAGAAAATAACACATACAGGGGAATTCCTTGGGCCATGGGTAGTTGTTTTTCCCTTTCATCAGCGAAAGACATAACCAGAATGCATCCTCTATCTACCAAGACAGTGTTTTCAGTACTGTTAAACCAAAAGCCAGTTTCTGAAAAATCACACATATGAGGGTATTCCTTGGGCAACAGCTAGCTGTCTTTTCCTCACATCAGGGAAAGGCAAATTATGCCCAACAGATTATATTGAAAAATGGATTTATGCACACTCATCTGAGTATGAAAGAAAGTTCTCTGTGATTGGATTCACTTAGTAAAAAAACATATTAATCATCTCGGTTTAAATGCTACAATCACCAAGAAAAGAGATTTATGATGTTATGTACATCTTTATGTACAAAGTCAGGTAGCCCCCATCCCTGGAATTTGGATCTGTCTTAGAACAAGCACTCATATATTTTTTTGAGATAGACATGTTTGTATGTCGGAAGCAAATAATCAAGTTCTGACTCACACGTGTTTAAGAGAAGGTCAGCTATCTAATGCTTCTCGATGAGAGCATGCCTTTTAAATTAGTTCATTCACTTTTAAAGTTCTCATGCATCTCAACATTATATGTTGAGATTAGGATGAATGTCTGGAGAACGTGTGGAGATCAATTGATATAGTGATGTCTAATATAAAAGAGAAAGAGAATGAAAGGGATTATTATTAGTCTACAGTTGTTTCATCTGGTCTACAAACCCAATGCAAACATTTGAGATTGTTTTATTACTAAGGTTGTTTTAAGAAAAGCTCATCCTTATACTTGCAATAAGAATAAGGTTTAGCAACAAACTATCACAAGCATAGTTATCCAGTTTCTGGCCACAACAAAGAGATTACAGACTACTGCTGACATGATAGTCCTTCATCATCCTTCTCTAGTCCATGTTCCTCAAATGTACATATGTATGAGGATCACTGAGGGGTCAAGGGAGAGCACAAATACATGCCCTTCCTTCTAAGAAATTTTAATTTAGTTGGTCAGGCTAGAACCCATGATTATTTTGTCTAACAAGCATCTAGTGAGTGGTGATAGTCCATAGCATCCCAACATGCCTTTTAGGAACAGCAATGCTACAATTGACTCCTGTCTTGGTTACAAATGTGGCCATGTTAATGCCATTAAGCCATGGGAACTGGTCCCAGATTGGGAAATAAATCACTGAAAAATTAACAAACAGAAAGGATGCAAGGCATATTTAGATTTGAAATCCTGGTAGACCTCTTTTTACCTTATCTTTGGAAAGGAAATCCTTATGTGTGATTCCTAATTCGCTTTCCTTTCAGGGAGATATAGTGATATATTGTGTGTCTCCTTTATCATTGTGATTATTTTCACATTCTTCCACATGTTTTTAAAGGTGTTTAAAGATGATTTCATAGATTCTTAATGAAGTTAACAACTACTTCTTGAGCAAGTGTGATGTTGAAAGCTTGTAACTGTTCCCCAGAGCAGAAGTCCTACTTGCTTTTTACTTGAAAAAAAAATTAAGAGTTTAGACGAGGTTTCAACAGAACTGCCTGGATTTGAAATTTAAACTTAATTGCAGAAGACATTCAGAATAACTACCACACTGCTTAGTAATTCTTTATATTATCAGAGTACAGAGCTGGTACTTGTCAGGAACATGGTGACCTTTTACATTGAAGAGAATTTTCTTTTGAGCTTTCTCTATTTTGTTATGTGTGATGGCAGACTTGTGATATTGTATGGCTTATAATAAGGAACTCCTTTATACAAAATGCAAGTGATTTGCAGAATCAGCCATGCAGAAGAATATTCCTGCCCTTTTCATGTCTCTTTCCAATTATTTCTTGCTTCACAGGTTGTGATTCACTATATCTATTTTCGTTACTACTTACCTTCTCACTTAAGCATAATTGTTTTTTGTCTAGTTTACTATTCTTCAAAATTCTCTTCCCTTTACCTTCAACTTATTAATTTATTCATATACTCTATACAAATGCAACATATAAAGTCCAATGGCTTTGGAACACTCATAGTCCATGGAAAGCTAGATTAATGAGTACACACATTTCCTATGCAGATAAGACATGTTCATAATAGAGGCTATAGAAGTACACTGGAGAGTCCACATGTTAGAAAATGTTGATCTATCACCCATTATCACTGTGATGCTTCTATGCTTTAATGGCTTCTTACTACAGCCTATATGTTGATTTGATTTAAGAAAAGAGAGTGTGCCTTACTCCAGTCCTAACAGCATGCTCATTATTTTTTCAAGGTAGGCTGAAAACGCAGAGAACTTACACTTGAGTGACCTCCCATCAATAACTGTTGGGGACTGAGGAAAAATATTATACTTTACTTGTCCATGTGATAGAGATTCTCCATACTGGCTTCCAGTGATTCCTGTGGGATTCAGCTCTGGATGCTCATAGTAATTCTGCTCACTAGTGCACCAATAGTTGGTGCCTTGCCTTTCCAAGATAGAGAGGTGGCTCTTTTACCACCCCTTTAGTAGCTCTTGATATCACCTCTCAGACCACTTGCACTCATACCTTTATTTCAGGTCCTCTCCATAAAAACTAAAACAAACACCAAGCCAATTCTGGGACTCCCTCAAATATGAGTAACAAAAGAGGAGTCTGGAGAGGTGAGCATTTATTGTGCAAGGGAAGGTTTTGTATTATAACAGAGATTTAGCTTCCTCCTGAATGTGATATAGAGATATGAAGAATATTTAAACAGGAGGATGGCATGGTAAGATTTGCATTATAGAAAACATAGTTCACCTGGAGACTTGGGAGACTTCTTCAAACAGAGAAGGATTGGATACAGGAGAATAACAAAAGGTTCTTTTTATAATCAAAACTAGAATGTAAAGTGGCAAAAAATTTAAGTGAAGATGAAGAAAACTAAGAAAGCAAAATTAATGTGTCATGAATTAACTGGACATAAAAATGTCAAGAAAACATTTGAGCTGACTTAGTGGAGTATAACTTTATCAAGAGAAAAATTTTGAAATTACATGATAAAGAACAAAGTGTTCAGATATGAGCTTGGTGTATAATAAGCCAAACTTTGAGACACTATGGTAGTGTTGTCCGTGAAGCCATAGTCCATCCTGAAGATGAGAGATCAGGGCTGGATGGACATGCTAGAAAATCAGAAGGTAGACAGGCAAAAATCTATGGACAAGGATGACAACTGACAAGGAATGTAAAAATGAGAAGAGAAGAAGCTGGCAAAAAAAAGATGCAAGCAAATGAAGAAATGAGGAAAGAAATGGCAGAAAAGGATCAGGAAGGGGTTGGAAGAGAAGGGAAAGGAAGAGAAGCTGGAGGGCAATATCCTGTGCATAGCACCATGTCAGAGACAGACACAGGGAAGAGAGCCTACAAGTCAAACACAAACAATGCATTGCTTTCACTCTATGACACAGACCTGGGTCCAGAAAAGTATTGAGAACATAGCACCTTAGGAGCTAGAAGACTCTAATTGCTCATGAAGTAGAATCTTCTGAAAGGCTTTAGAGATGGTTCAATGTGATTTATAGATTAGAACTCTAAAACTATCCTTCCATATGGTTAGGGCCAGACTAGAAGGAGGCACATCAAGAAAATTGCTGCAGAGTTTTTATTTAACCACCCTCTTAATATCTCAGTTAGCAAAGCTCGTCTTAAACAGGTGTTGGTTGAATTATTAGAATAACAAGTATTTCCCATCATTGTCCTAAGAAATCATCAGAAACTTGGTGACTTAGAGAAAGACAAACAGTGTCTAAACTCTAAAAGTCAGACATCTAACACTGGGCTTCTAAACACCTGTCAGGAGGGCCATGTTGCTTAGTCTGTGAAGGAGACTAATAGATGTGGTAGTTCATCAAAGGAACAGAGAGGGTGTGGAGGCAGTCACATGCAGTAAACTTAGTTTGGCAGTATTTGTCTAGCATTACCTGAGAGATCAGACCCTTCAGAACATGAAGCCATCTTACAAGGGAGCTAATACGAAGGAGGGAAAACAAGGACATTTGCAGGAAAGGAAGAGATCAAAAAAAGGGGAACTCAATCATATAGTTGACAGTGAGGAGAGTTTGGCCTTTGAAAGGCAGCAGCAACTTGGGAAAACCACAAAGCTCCTGTTAGTGACCAAAAAATGATATGTGCAATTTCATGAGCTATATGAAGAAAGCAACTCGATGTGGTCAAAAACCTGGCTAAGTTACAAACAAACAAACAAACAATCCAAAGTTTTTTGATAGTGGGCTTTGAAGCTAACACATATCAATCTAGAATGAAATAAAAATAAGAGGCCAATATGCAGAAGCAGTCTGTATTACTTTCATATCACTGTGAACAAAACACATGATGGAACAACTTAAATGAAGCTATATTTATTTTAACTCACAGTTTCCGAGGTCTGGTCCATCGTGACAGGAAGGGAATGGTAGGGTAGAATAGTTCAGGCCTTGAAGGACCAAAATAAAGAGAAAGGCTGGTGACAGGAATGTAGACAAGGATTCGAGACATACTCCATGCATACATAGTGTGGGCTAGAAGTGCTGTGAAGAAAAGCTGGAAGAGTTCTCAACTAAAGATAGCTATTGGTTCATGGCTAAATCTCTAGCATTGTCAAACCTTGCTAGGTCATGTCCAAGTCTCAGGGGTTTAAGCTTAGTGTATGAACCATGGTAACCCTCTAAACATTGACACCCTTTATTGATGTTCTACCATTTTCTGTCACCACATCTCTGACACTGTCTTCTAACGAAGCCTCATTTATGAAATTCCTCATCATGAAATTACATTGTAAAATAACTGAAGGAAACTAAGATGCACTCACCCCTGGGCCAGGGCTAAGAATCTAGGAGTTCTGAGTGCCAACCCCCTCGAAGGTAGAATAAACAATCAAATTCTTCCCACTGAATCTTACAGTTGGCAATGCTAACTGAGTTCTGTACTGGCTTTCCCAAACAAATTGGCAGCTTTCACAAAATAATTCTTTTGCTTTCCATTCCTGAAATGAAGCCTGGGACTTAGCTCTTTAATAGTATAAAGACTATTATGGGTGTCTTCAGTCTTCCTTTACTGTCTAGCTCCTAAATGTTCTAAGATATGTCATGGTTAGTCAAGCTGCTCTTATTTTAGCATAGCTAGGACTCAAATAAAAAGATCAAACTGAATGTAGACATCTTGTGCATGTAGGTTTGACTTGGGTAAACACAACACTCATTTGTCTTCTATCAATACTGTTCTCATTGGCGACAAGATTATATGAGGATGAGGAAACACTCAGTTGAATCTGGAGTTAGTTTCTGCCTGTTTAATGAAATAGCATTTGACACAATCATACCCATTTAGAAAAATGAATTCTTCTGGGTCATTGCATGACAGGGTTTAAGAAAATGGATGCAAACTTAAATTTTCTCTTTAAGGTGATGAACAAGCTTAGAATTTTCTGGCTAAACAACTAGTTTTTACTGTTTCCTTTATAGATTTCTTCACTAGAAAAGGGAAGAGGATGCAAAAGTTGCCTGAAAAGTGTGTTCGTGCAGCTTTAAGGGTCAACAAGAAGAAAAAGACAAGTGCAGAAAGAATACTTTTTGTCTAGAAAAAAGCAACATTTGTGTGTGTGTGTGTGTATGTGTCTGTGTGTGTGTTATAAAATTAATAGTAAACCATTGCATGTTCATCTTAGTCCTCTGAATAAGTAAATCAGAATTACGTAAGAGTAAAGATAGTGAAAACTACGTTCTTAGAGGTGGCATTTGGAGCTAACCAGAAAATGGTCTCATCCCACCTGACTGTTAGACCTCACATCTACATCACAGGAACCTGTAGATTGGTCCATACCTTGAACTTCAGATGAAAGTGAGAGTCAGTATCACAGCCACCTCCTTTGAGCAAAGGCAGTGGTTTTTGGACAGGGGGTATGTTTTCCCTTACCCAAGGGATATTCATTGTCATCTGGAGGCATTTTAATTTATAATTTTGGGAATAAGGACTGTGTATGCTATAGGAATCCAGTAGCTAAAAGCCTGGAAACCTGCGAAAACATCTTGTGCATTGGCAAAGAATTATCCATATGCCAAGAAAGGAAAGCGTTAAGGTCTAATGTAAACAACAAACAAGCTCTGTTATGTTATGCTCTGTGAAAACAATCTGATTGCAAACAAAGAAGTCACTTCTGTTACAATAACTAAAACATATATGACCAAAGAGACAGATTTCACTCACTACTGGGTTCTTTTATTTACACCAGATGGCGAATGAGGGATCCAAATAGAGGTTCTTAGCACAACTGCAATACTCATTAACTTTTTCCATGTACTTTCTCTTGCCTTTCAGAAAGGTATTAGGAAAATGGTATTAGAGTTTTTTCAAACAGCAGAGCCTCTTTACATTTTGCTCTAAAGTGCTGGCCACAGTGTCTGGTACATGCTCACTTCTGTCTAGTGATTTTCTTGTTTCGACACTAGGCCTAATAGCTCAAGGATCTGAAAGCAGAAATGAAGTCATGCCATTTCTAGATAGGACATTTTAAGTGTGCATAGCTAAATGTGTTTACGAGTCCAGACTACTGGAGACTTAGGCCAAACAGCAAGTCAGTAGGGAAAAAATGGACAGCTACCTAGAACAGTATAATTGAGTTCATTATATAAACTTGTTTTCTCATGCTCATGCAAAATGTCCTCTGGCTCTTTAATTAAAACTATCTTACACATTATTTTGAGGACCGTAATTGCTGTTTAGTGCATATGAGACCCACAACTACATTATTAAAAAATCTGCAAGCCTTTAGAAAAGAATAGAAAACTGTGTCTACAGCTACTGCTTAGCAGAGGTGGGAATCTCCTGGAGGGAATTCTGATTTGACTGAGGATGGACAACAGAAGACAAAAAGAATCAAAGAACAGAAAGAAAAAACGCATGGAACTATTTGGAAAGCTGGGAAAGTTTAAGCCCATCAAAAAAAACAGACAATAGTGAAACCATGAAGCATGCCATGAGAACTGCAAAATGAAGCTTGGAAGCTCCAATATGGGCTGATCATAATGGTTATTCTCATCAGTGCCTGTGTAATCCATACTTTTTATCATGGAGGTATGCTACTATTTAATGAATTAAGTAGAAAAATGAATTCATCAACTGAATACTAGCTGTAATAAAAGAGATTCTTCTCCTAGTATCTCTTGAATACATAGACTTATCTCATGCTGTCATCACAAAAATCTACAAGAAGTGACATACAAATAGTGTGTAGGTCTCAACAGCAAATTATCTGAGTCTAGTACAAGACCTGGCACATAGTGAGGAGCCCCACAGACTCATGTGAATCCACAGTACCTTGTAGAACATGGTAGGGAACAATTGCCATGAATTTTTTAAGCAGTATTTAAGTGGCCTTTCAGTCTATCAGGACTCTGACAACCATTTGGAAGCTTCTCTTTCAGATTGCCCTATAAACAGTGCATTCATATCACATGGCAGATACTCAGAAAATACTTAATGAATTAATTCTAACAGCAAAGAAACTGGGAGTATTTAATGAAATATTTTTGAACTGTGAGATGTGGTGGAAGTCAATTGAGTGATTTGCCAGCAATGGCAAAAATATGGAAATTAGGACACAGATTAGAAAATGTTGCTTTTGAAAAAGTAAATACTACTTAGTTCAGTGTTTGTTATGTTAGATCTATTAAGGAGTGAAAGAGTATATGTTGGGCCACAGAAAAAAGATTTCTATGGACATGTGTATTGCATACAATACTGGATTATTTTCCTTATGACTCTTTCAGCTTTATTAGGTATAACTTATAAAAACTGCATTTATAGAGTATAACTGGAGGATGTGATATACATATTTAATATAATAAGCACCATAATTATACCAATTAGCATATCCCTCTGCTTCTCTTTTGTAAGAATACTTAAGCTCTACCCTCTCAGCAAATCTCAAGTATAGATATAGTATAGCATTTTAGCCTGTACTTATATTACTGTACATTAAAACCCTATAATTTATTTGTACAGCATTAGTGAAACTTTGTAACCTTTGATCAGTATCCTTCACCTTTCCTCCTCCCAGCCCATAGCATTTACCACTTTTTTCTCTTTTGATGAGTTTAGTTATTTTACACACCATAAAAGTACAGTCACGAGGTATCACACAGCAAATATGTTTTGAGAGGCAAGTAAACAAGTTCACTGTAGTTTCTCTGTCTTAAACCTCCTCAGACACCTTTAAGAAGTAGGTCTAGCTTCAGAAGCACAGGTCCTGAGACATTTTTGCTATGATGGCAAGTATAGATGCTGTTTCTTGTACAAACTGTTGCACCTGCCAAAACTCATTAAGCCCCTTCATTCTGTAAAGCTCAGCTGAGGACTTCGATGTCCACAAGTCAGTGGGTTCCTCACTTGGTAACCTGTGCTTTTGGTATTGATGCTAGGTACAACATTTGCTTTATTAGAGGGCTTACAGCTGGAGAGGAGAAGGCAACTTCAGCCTAAGCATCCAGAGTATTTTCTGTGTAAATAGGTCTTCCGAGAGCCACAGGAGCCATTCTTGTGGCTGCTCATAAATCTATTGCACTAGCAGTTTTGGAGAGAAAGAGGGGCAACACCTAAGTTCTTTGCTACTTGTCTTTGGGCACATCTTCTTATACAGGAACTCAGTTGGCTACGAATTAAATCACCAGATACTGGAGATATTTTCACCTTGTGATCAGTCTCCGTCTTCTGTGGTTTACTGTAATCAATCTTCCCTGTAGGCCTAGAGACAGGTTATGTTTCTGAAGTCTTAAGTCTGGTAACCATAGTAATGAAACAGAAAGGCAGATCT
Organism: Grammomys surdaster; assembly: GCF_004785775.1. Lineage (NCBI taxonomy): Eukaryota > Metazoa > Chordata > Mammalia > Rodentia > Muridae > Grammomys > Grammomys surdaster. The sequence continues at coordinate 3,593,497 of NW_021604589.1, read as the reverse complement.
TGGAAATGCACTCTATTATTTTTTCCTATTTTCCTTTTATATGAAAGAGGTGCATATAAAAAGTTATAGGTATAAAAATAAGGTTGCAGGGAATTGGTAAGAGAGCTAGGACAAAGATGATCTACAAAACTAAATAATAAGCGAAAATAATAGGATGCAGATTGTTTTTAGTTCATTCTGCTGCTTTGAGTGTCCTTAGGAGAAGCCACAGGAAAGTACCTCCTGATGGGTTACAGTGTTCACCTGCATCAGTAACTGCGGATTTATAAACAGAACCTCCAGCCTGTATACATTTGAGGAAAAAAAAACTGTCTTAAGAGGATTATGCAAATTCAGAGGGATATAAGATTGGCCAGAGTTGGTGGGATACTGTTTTTGCACCTGGACTCACATGTATATTCTGCAGGTGTGCAAAGCAGTGACAGCCCATAGGTGTCCCGCTGCTCATTCCTCAAAATCCCTTAAGTCGTTTTCAAGCCATATGTTGGTGATTGCAGTCTTAACCTATCTCTTCCAAGTTAGGGGAAAGGCATCCATGCCAAGACAAAACATAGACATGATCTTATTGATTGATTGAACTCTCAGTTCTTTAGTTTATTGACTCTCTGAAGAAACAAACAATGTACCAAACAGGCTTTGACTACTGACAGCATTGACTTCTCTCTCCCTCTGAGCAACTAGTAGCAGAAGCTGAGCAGTAGAATGAAAGAAATGGGTAATAGGAAGATCCTATTGTTTCTAGGTTTCTATGTATTTGATTTGTTAGACCCTCAGAATATATTCAATTCAATTTCTATTTTTTTATATTTAATGAAAAATTTATGCTGCTATTTAGGAGATTTAATTTTTCATGACTTATATCTTATAAGTTTGATGTTAGATTCTTAGCAAATATTACAGCATGACTGAACTATTGTATGGGGTGTATTATTTGGGAGAAGGTTTATTAAAACCCAGAATGATTAGAAATTTCTGGGAGTTAACACATGTAAATAGCTTAGTTTAATATGTCTTTCCTAAACTTCCATCATGGCTTCAATAGGGCTTTTTCTCTTAGATTTCTGGCTTTATTGACCTTCACCTATAGTTAGTATCCCACAAATGAAAAATACCTAGTCATATATTCCTATAAACTACCTGGTATCTCCAACAAACAAACACTTGCCTGTCTCTAGATCCAGGAATTCATGACCTTTCAATTCTGCATGTTCCAAATACAGCTGTACAGTTTCAATGATTCATCCTCACTTTGGGTTTAACTCTGTTTCCTCCTAATGTCAGCCAATTATTTTTGATTAGCTCCCTTGAAACCATTAGTATAAATATAAATCCAAATCCATAAAGGCCCTCTGCTTTCTAGAAAATAACTTTCATATGATCCACTTTTATCTCTTCTGAAGCCAAGTGTTTCTTCACTTCTCCAGTTCCACATAGGAAATGCATTTAGGAATTCAGCAGCCTGCAAGCATTCCTTCATCCTCTCAGTGTGTTCCTTATCTTGTGACGCTGTGTTTTTTCCTACCCTCTGACTTACTGACAATAGTCTATAAACTGGCATATCAATGAGAATCCTTTTCAAAATTAAACAAAAAATTATCCTTACATACTAAGTAAATGGTAGAAGGACTCAAATAGTTCTGATAGGGTTGAAGCTGGTATGATCAGGCTAGTATATACATAAGTAAAGTAAAAAAGAATCAAATAAGACAAAAGCAGAAATAATAGAGAATAATAGCCAATCTAATTTGATGACTACCTCATTAAGTTACTGAGTTGGGTTAACTGTTTACATTCTCTACAACATTGACGTCATACTAAAATCTTTTGAGTATATTTTATAAACAAAGATCTATTATATATTATATACTCTTAAAGTTAGGTATCTCAGTGTATACTCTCAAAAACCTTATTTTTTAAAGAATGAGTCATTCTATCTATTTACCACACAGGGGACTAAGCCACATGGATTGACTTACCTAGCTCCCATAAGAATTCAGTCTTCTCATCTTCATGAACTCCAATAGGATCTTCTACAGGTGTGGTAGTAGCAGTTAAGCAATTCCATATCCTCGGAGACTTTGGACATTATCTCAAAATAATTTTCCTAACATCATCCTTTAAAAGCACTTTCTCATTTATTTAAACTAGCAAGACTGGGTTTCTGTGCTTTCCAACAACCCCACCATCACCACCATTAAAATGTAAGATGCTATGCATATACATACATACATACATACATACATACATATATATATATATGTATGTATATATATATATGTATATATACATATATATATATATATGTGTGTGTGTGTGTGTGTGTGTGTGTGTGCATGGAATAACAATTAGTTTTTAGAAAGTAAAATTCTTAGAAATGTAGTTCTTTATGAACTTCAGTAGGATCTTCTACAGGTGTGGTAATCGCAGTTAAGCAGTTCATAATCCTGAAATAAGTACTTTTATACCATGTGCTCTACATACATGTGTGTGTACACAAGCATCTGTGTGCAAGTGTGTGATATATAAAAGTAGTCTGGAGAACTTAACCAACAGTATTATCTAACAAGTGTTCAGCGTGGTTTGCCATTGGTGCTATTGCTATCTCTGTTTCTAGTTTAGTAGTAGGAACATCCCCTGAATACCTGTCCCTTCCATTCTCAGTGTTCGCACTGTGCCCAGAACAGATGGCAAATGATGTTAATAATTGAACAGCTCATAGACCAGATGGAAGATGTTCACCTTCATGCTTCTTTGAATTTAGAGTGTCTTTTGAGTATTCTTGAGCAAAACTGACAGAAACTACTAGGAAGGCATTTCCATGTACAAGGCATAGCTACTCTCTTGAGGAATTGAAACACCACAACTACGTTATTGATTTTTCTGTTACTCTCTAAGACTACAGACAACATTAAGTGAAAACACTTTTTACTTTATAGATTTTTGAGCAAAAAGCCAAATGATTAAACAATCCCACCCAGTTAATTAAAAAAATATGGTGCTATCGGTGGGATGTGCCGCAAACTAGAGTGAAATATATTTATTATAGAACTGTAGAATAAAATATACAAACTCAAAATCTCAAAATACCTGGTATTCAGAGATTGCATGGCTCATGAAGTCTAAAAAAATAAAATCTTTATTTACCTGCTTTTAAACATTTACAGTAAGTATTTGCCAATCTCTAGGGTAGCATAACAACAGCAAGAGTTGAAGTCTGAAAGCTAAAGGGAAAACTACACGATCAATGAAGTGAGAGTCATTGCAGAATATTGAGCTAAGGAAAAAGACCTGACTTGACTAACATTGTAACAGTTTCCTTCTAGTTTCAGTATTGAAAATGGTAATTGTTGGAAGCAGGGGTTTTTGAGCCGCAGGTTCATGTACAAAACTATACAATATCACAGTTGGGATAATTTTCATAGGGTGTAATGGGGGACTCAGACCACTATGTAGTGCTAAAAGAAAAATAAGAGACTGATCTCTACCTTGACTCTTAATTTGAATCCTTATACCTGATATGTTTCACAGCTCACACAGTTGCAAAGGACACTAAAAATTAGAGTCTTCCTTTGTGCATATATGTGAAGAGGTGAGCTAAATCATTTGGGGGGATTGCTTTACTCTTCTAAAAATAATTGGTAAATGTTGACATATTTGGTTGTCATGACTAAGGAAAGATTGGTGCTACTGGAGTCTAACGAGGTGAAGCCAGATATGTCACTAAATATCATTATAGAAAGTGCTCATTTCCTAATAGTAACTATATGAATTTAAATTTCAATAGAGCTGTAGTTAAGTAACTGTGAACTAAATGATAACTCATCAGCAAAAGAGAAAAAAAAATCAATGAGTCTCGTGGGTAAGTAGGAGGCTTAACCTGTTTAATCCTGGACACCTTTATTTCTGCCATTAGTAGGCTGTATTAACTTTGGTGTCTTGGTTGCTTTACTTGCTGCTGTGATATAATATCCCTATAAAATCTCCATAAAATCCCTATAAAATCAAATTAAGGTATAAAGGCTTTATTTTGGCTCACAGTTCAAATATATGGTCCATCGTGGTAGGGAAGGAACAGCAAGCAGCAAGAGCACAAGGCAGCTAGGTACATTGCATTCACAGTCAAAGCAAATAACAGTGAGTGTTTGTAACCAGCTTACTTTTTCCCTTTATAAAAACAGTATAAACTCTTCAGGACCTAAGCTCAGTAAATTGTGTCACTCACTTTTAGTGCAGGGTTCCCTATCTCCGTTAACTTACTTAACTCAATTCCTCACAGGAATACACCTAGGCTAAGTAATTCCTCAAAGATATACTTAGAGATGTATCGCCTACATGATTTCAGATCCTGTCAAGTTGCCAGTTAACACTAACCACCACAGTAACTCTACAGATTTCTGCTTGTGATTGTCTTCTTCATTTTGAACTTGAATGGCTTTAGAATCCTGTAAGTGGTGAGCCAAACCTCTGGAGGTTAACTAGAAAGAATTTCCACTCTCAATATAAAGAATACTTTCCCATGGACTGGGAGGTTCCAGATTGAATAAACAGAGAAAGTACAGAGATCCAGATAGAAGTACTGACATCTCTCTCTGTCTCTCTGTCTCTCTGTCTGTCTCTCTGTCTCTGTCTCTCTCTCTCTGTCTCTCTCTCTCTCTGTCTCTCTGTCTCTCTCTGTCTCTCTGTCTCTGTCTCTGTCTCTCTCTCTCTCTCTCTCTCTCTCTCTCTGTGTGTGTGTGTGTGTGTGTGTGTGAATTTGTGCATCTGTTTTTCTTGTTTGCCATAATGTAAGTTGTTTTTTTTTTTTTTGTAAGTTGTTTTTATGCTGTCTTTACCATTACGATTTGGATCGTCTAAAAGTAAATCCTTCCTCCATTAAAGCATCTTCAGACAACTTGGTCACAGTGACTCAAAAGTAATCAATATAGTGCTCATACTTACAACTGAGTTCTTTTTGTCCTCCCTTGCTCACATATTTGCCCTTCTTATTGGCAATGAGTAAGAGACCCTGATGATTTTTTTCATACAGCTCATAAAAAAGTACATATAATACAGTCAATGGAAGAAATTTTGCATAATAGCATGTAAATGATAGACAGCTTTCACATGAAGGTATTAATTTGTTTAAAGATATTTTTTGGAAGATAAAGTTCTGTTGAAACAGAATGGTAGGACTTAAAACGAATGTTTAGCAGTAATCATATGTTTATAGTAGTTTCCCTTTCTTTGCCAAATTCAAATAGATGGTATATGAGTTCAAATACTCTAATATTATATAAATACTCCCTAGTCTTTAATGTGGATAGTAATAGATAAAGTCTAACCTATTTAGTGAAATATTTGCTAACATCTAGCACATATCAATTTTCATTTGCCTATCTTCAATTTTTCAGCTAAAAATAGATTCATATGCAAAAATATTTCTATATTCTGAAATAATTATCACATGCATTTTATTTTAAAAAGTGTGCATTTTCTTCTGAGATTATTGATATAGCAGATAAAATTTGTGTATAACTTGGGTGATCATTACCTTAACATTGTTCCCACTAAATACTGATAAAAAGTAACACAGTTCTTTAGTAACTGTGATGTGTTTTATCGAGTTTTCCCCAATTACAAACGCGGGGCTCTCAAGTAGAAAAGACTTCAATTTCCCATAAGCCATTTGGCTTTCAGACTGGGGTTTTCCTCTACTTTCTAAAATGTCGAGGAGACGGGATCTAGATTAAGAGAGAAAGGGTAGAAATTTTTTGAGAGAACAATTGACCTAGGAGGTATAGAAAGGGCTGCATTAGATGAAGAGAAAACTATCACACAGGAGACAATTGCTGTCTCCATCATTTCCTCCATGAAGAGCCATTACTCAGTATCAAAAGTCTCATTCTCAACAAAATAACTGACTATTTGGATTCAGGAAATGTCCTAGGGAGTACTGTTATAGAAGTGACTTGGGTACAATCCCAGAAGGTCAGTCACCTTCTACTGAGTGATGAAAATTGTAGAAATCAGATGTCAGACTCTAGAGCTTTTACCACCTGTTCTTTAATATGAATGAGAAAAAAATAAATAATACAAAGGAAAAAATAAAAACAAGTATTGAAACCCAAACTGGCCCCTACAGTTACACTAGGGGCAAGAGTACCCTAACCCTAACCCTAACCCTAACCCTAACCCTAACCCTAACCCT
>NW_021604589.1:3559135-3587300 GCF_004785775.1 Grammomys surdaster | reverse complement strand
CCCTAACCCTAACCCTAACATTAACACTAACCCTAGCCCTGATGATTTACATATAGCCTTGTGTAAATTAGTGTTAGTACCATAAATAACCTCATAAACTTTGGATAATTAGTGCTCACCTGAATACCCCATATCTTTGGCTCCATGTATCAATAATCTCATACTCTATTTAGATATCTATAAATCTTCATATTTTAAAAGATAACCACTGTTTAAAAGTGGTTTTTATTCATCATTGTGTTTCCAGTGCTTATGCTATTATGAGTTTCTTCATTAAACATCAGAGTTGACTGATAAGTAGAACTAATGGTTGCAGCATCCTCCAAGTGGAAGATCTGGGTACAATAAAGATTTCGGTGGATCAAGGTAAAAGGAATAGCCAGTCATGCCTAAGAGATACTTCCATTTCTCTTCTTTTTGTCTCTTTAATAGCTTCTTTACTGAACAAAGTAAACAAAAAATGGATATTGATCCCATGACCTTGTCTTAATTCTTACAGATATTGCCATGGCAAGCTTTACCCGAGACTGATAGTTTTATATTGGAATGTCTAAAGTATTTGAAAGGCATAGTCATCACTCCTGCTTATATTCTTTTGCAATCATTACCTATAAGTCTGCCTTAGTATTCATGTGTACTTATTTTCCTTTGTAGTTTAAGAGTATTTCCTACTAGAGTGTCTAAACTGTGATTATGTTTAACTATATAGAATACAAACTTTGTAGATAGGGTTGAGTATAAATCACTTTATGTGGGTCAAATCTGGAATTAAGTGAACTAGGGTTTAGCAGCAAATGTCAAGTCCATCTACAAAGTTTAAAAAAAATGCACTAGGCAATCAACAAGGACTTAACAAGGATTTATTAAGTACATATTAGCAACCCAGTTCTGACTCTAGTATCAAAGACATTACACACAAATTTATATCTTTTGTGTAGCTCATATATATATTTCACGAAGAAACACACTTGTACTTTATTTTATAACAGATTGGCTGATAAATAAAATGTCATTCTTGGAAATTATTACCTTGAAAATATTATCAGGTTATGACATTGGTTCATTTGTGGCACCATTTTAGAGTTGAACCAAGAAGTGTACTTTTTGAGCAGCAGTTAACATTCCCTATTTAAAAAAAAAAATTAGTTCTTCAGTAGTATGATTCCTCTAACAGGATGAATACTGGAGCCCAAGGCAATGATGCTGAATCTCAGATAACTAAGGAAAGATACAGGCAGCTCATCTCAGAGAGGCCAGATTACCTGCCATGGCTTACAGAACAATTCTCAGCAATGTTGTTTTTAGATTGACGTTTCAAAAATGATTTGTTTCTGATTTTTACGAGTGTGTGTGTGTGAGGGGGGGTGTGAGAGGGAGGAGAGAGAGAGAGAGAGAGAGAGAGAGAGAGAGAGAGAGAGAGAATGAGAGAGAGAAAGAGAGATTTATTGCACCACATGGATGCAGGTGCCCTCAAAGGCTACAGGGCATTAGATTCCCTAGAACTGGAATTACAGGCAATTGTGAGCCACCTGATAGGGCTGGTGCTGGGAACTGATGCTTAGTCATCTACAAGAGCAGTAAGCACTCTTGACTGCTGACCCGTCTATACAGCCCTAGAGATTGCCATTTTTATGTGTATTTTAGGTGTTTTATATTTTATTTTATTTTTGAAATTATAATATATTTATATTTTTTCCTTCTCTTTCCTCCTTCCAAACCCTCCCGTGTATCCCTCTCATTCTCCTTCAAATTCATAGCCTCTTTTTCCACTAATTGTTTTTGCATGCATGCATGTACATGCATAAATATACATTCCTAAATATAACCTTCTAAATCTGTATAATATTACTTATATGTGTGTTTTTTAGTGCTGACCATTTGGCACTGGACAACCAACTTTTAAAGCTGAAAAAAAACAGCATTTACTCAGGGACACACTCATGCCTATATTTTCATAATGTTTCTAATTTTATTTTATGCCAAAACTAAGTACTAGCCATTAAAACTGAAAAATTGGCACACCAATGACCCAAACAGCCTGTTACAGTATCTTAGTGTTATAAATCACTTCATACTCAATGACACAAACAACCAACATTGAAAGAGCAGGATAAGGATGACTTTTTACTGCTATACAATTTCTGAAGTCTCAGCTGGAAGACTCAAAGGTCGTCTCTTACTTGACAACTGGGAGTTAGGCATCCGTAAATGTATTCGCTCACATGTCAGGTGTCTAGATTGGGAGCTCCTGGGACTAGGACTGCTAATTAGAGTGCCCATATTTGACCTTACCACGCGCCTTAGGTTCCTTTTAATGTGGCAGCTGCAGGGTAGCTGAGCTTTTTATATGCTAGCTCCTGAGACCAAGCACAGGCGAGCCATGGAACAGGAAGAAGCTCTGTCTCTTTTTGCACACTATCAGGGAAATTCATAAAGTGTCATCCTACTGCATTCTTTCAGTTAGAAGCATGTCACAGGCTTTCCCAACTCAGTATGTGGGAATATAGATCCCTAACACTCTGCAGGAAGAGTTTCAAAGTCTCATCAAAGAAAACATATGTATGGGAGATGTGATAGAAGTCATCTTTGACAAATTCTTCTCCAGTACCCTTCTTGTCAAAATCCACTTCTCTCATTCACACAGAATCATACTTGCTTTTAGTTTCAATGACCAAAGAAATGCACATCTACATGAACAGTAAACTAGAAAGCTGTTTTTCTTTTGTTGGTGTTGTTAATGTTACCATTTTCTACATAAGAAAAACTAATTGATAATGGATGAGAAGCCTCCACCAGTGAGAGTGAATGCAGTTATCAAATTAAAACACATTTCAAAACTCAGATCTTATCCTTTACCTCAGAGAAGACACATCAGGTTAAGCTCTGTGAGCAGAACTTGTTATGAAACCTTGTGACTTGAGAAATGAAATATTTGCCCAGAATATCCAACAGGCTATATAAAGATATATGTACTGCTACACTTCTATTCAAAATAAGGGAAAATAAGTGATACATAGCAATCATTGATTAATGGGAATTCTAGAATGTGGAAATGCTGGAGTTAGCTTGTCCCTGACTAGGGATGTATCTTTGGGAGTTGTTTGCTACGGTTTTCCTCTCTGTTCTCTGAGAGCTTATTCTGTTATTTTAGTGGTGTTTCTTACTAAGACACAACATTTGTTTGTAACTAAGTAACTCTTTTAAACTATTTTCCCCACCAACAAAGATTAAGGGCTCAAAAAGTCTTTACATTTTCTATCATCTTTGTTGCTTTCAAGCCACGTAGATAGAATTCTCTTACCTGTTGGAGCTTTGGGGATATCAATTTATAATTCATGTCATTGCACACAAGCCATATCCACAAATTTCTTCAGGATAAGCCCAGTATTTATTTGACAAGAGTAGATTTTAGAGATGTACCGCACAGCATGCTTAAATTAAAAATAATGTGTTATATATTTCATAATGGCTAAGACAACTATGTAGATGCTGTTACCCCCAAAATGATAAATATGCTACAGGATGATTTAACTTGATGCAAACCTTCCAAGTGATACATTTATCAAAACCTTACACTATTCTCCATAAATCCATATGGTTATTATTTGTCAATTAAAGATAAACCTTTCTTGAGCAGGCATGGTGGTGATCACCTGTATTCTATGCACAGCAGGAACTGGGACAAGAGGATTGTGAGTATGTGGAAACTCAGGATTACTCAGTGAGACAATAACTCAAAAACAGAAAGAAAGCTAACTTTCTTGACCACAGGTTCCTTCCATATAAGGCTTCTGTGGCTCAGACCCTGAGTGTTCTTAGCAGTTTGCTGTTTGAAGGACAGACTCTTCCAGGCATACTCTAGTAAGTTCTAATAAGACTTGCTGTCAGTTGAAGTCATAAGGATCTTGTTTAGATATTTCTTGAGTTTTACAGACCCACTGTTTATCCTTTATATATCGTCTAACTTCTACCTGTACATTTAATAACCACAATATTCTATCTGGAAATCTCTGTAGCTGGATTCACAATATGTATTTTCTATTTTCATGTTAGCACAGGATATACTGAGTGAACTGTCTACCCTTTCCTAGATTGCAACAGTAAGTGCTTCCTTCCCCTTCCAGTCTTCCAACCATGTCACTGAGCCTCTTCCAGTGTCTGCCTGGCACCTGGTCCCAGATACAATGCTATAACATTTAGGTTTGGAGCATACCATTGATTATGTATATAGCTATTTGTTACTATAAATCACCTCAAATCTTAATGACTTAAAATAACAATATTGTATATTTATTTATTATATTTATATTATTATATATTTAGCTCTTTTTTCCTCACAGTGGCCATGTGTCAAGTATTTGGAAGGTCCTGCCTGAGTCATTTCAGCTTAGGGTGTGACTTTGGGTACAGTTAGATGGTAGACGGTGCTGAAACACTTAGGAGCTGGCCAGACATCTTTCTTTTCTCACCTAGTGTCAGAGTTTGTTTATTTGATCTCTCCACATGGGCTCATTATTTTTTATATATTTTAATTGTTTCAAAGCAGCTAGACAACTGACATAGAGACTCATGGGTCTAAGTATACATTCCAGCAAGCCAGAATGAAACACCTGTGCTTACTCTGACCAAGCTTCTGAAATTACTTCGTGTCAGTTTCATCACATTCTGTTGATTAGAACCAAGTCAAAGGCCCATTTGAGAAGAGATATAGACTTCTGTGACCAGTGGACAGATCTCCAGGATAAATTTATGGAATCCCACCCAAAGGCTTTAAAGGGCAGCTACTTTATAAAGTATTGGAATGTTCAGCTGAACATCAGATGATCTTTAGCCCCGTAATGGATTTATTTTGAATCCATGAACATTTGCAAAAGTTATTCTATCTAGAAGAAAGAAATATAAACAAAACCTGAAGGAATATGTCAAATTTAAACTTCAAGTGTTTTTGGTTAAAAGTTGACATTTACCATAAGTCATCTTTAGGAAAATAGTCTGGAAAATAGTTTTAGGTAGAAAGATGGGTAGTCATGAGTTAACACGTAAACAGGTATACATCTCCAGGTGAGTTGGTCCTAAGCATTTCCTTCTCAGTCATATTTTTCCTCAGTCCAAAATGATCTTCTTTTACTGTCTTCTTTCTCACTGATCGGCACAATCATCCATCTAGTGATTTGCCTTTGTTATTATTACATTATTTTATTATTATTATTATCTTTAATCTTTTTTTACAGTCCAATCATTATTCCCCTCCCAGTCTGCTCTCCAACAGTTCCTCATCCCATTCCTCCCCCGCCCCGTCTCCAAGAAGGTGTCCCCACCCCCTTACCCCCTACCCCACCCTGTCATGCAACTCCATTCTCTGAGGCTTCAAGTCTCTGGAGGGTTAGGTGTCTTCTCTCACTGAAGCCAGACCCGGAAGGCCTCTGCTGTATATGTGTCAAGGGCCTCATATCAGTTGGTGTACGCTGGCTGTTTGGTGGCTCAGTGTCTGAGAGATCTTAGGGATCCAGTTTAGTTCAGATTGCTGGTCTTCTTATGGGGTTGCCCTCCTCCTCAACTCTTTCCAGCCTTTCTCTAATTCAACCACAGGGTCCCCCACTTCAGTCCATTAGTTGAATGTAATTATTTGCATCTGTCTCAGACAGCTGCTTGTTAGGCTTCTCAGAAGGCAATCATGCTAGCTAGGATCCTGTCTGTAAGCATACCATAGCATCAGTAATAATGTCAGGCCTTGCACCCTCCCCTTGAGACGGATCCCAATTTGGGTCTATCACTGGACCTCCTTTTCCTCAGTCTCTTCAGCACTTTTGTCCCTGCAGTTCTTTTAGACAGGAAAAATTTGGGGTCAGAGTTTTATTACTATGGGATGGCAACCCCATCCTTACTCAATGCCCTGTCTTTCTACTGGAGGTGGACTCTATAAGTTCCCTCTCCCCACTGTTGGGCATTTCATCTAAGGTCCCTCCCAGATCTCTGTTACATTCTAGAGGGTAACCCCCCAACCTCTCACCTCGCAAGGTTGCATATTTCCATTCATTCTACTGGCCCTCAGTTTCACTCCTGTTCCCTCCATCCCAATACCTGATCATGTTCACCTTTTCTCCTCCCCCTCCCCCCAGGTCCCTCCCTCAAGCCCCCTATGATTGCTTTCTTTTCCCTCCCAAGTGGGATTGAAGCATCCTCACTTGGTCCCTTCAGCTTGTTAACCTTCTTGAGTTCGGTGGATTTTATCCTGGGTATTCTGTATTTTTTTGGCTAATATCCACTTACTAGTGAGTACATACCATTCATGTCCCTTTGGGTCTGAGTTACCTCACTCATGATAATATTTTCTAGTTCCATCCATTTGCCTACACAACTCATGATGTCCTCATTCTTAATAGCTGAATAGCATTCCATTGTGTAAATGAACCGCATTTTCTATAACCATTCATCGTTTTGGGGACATCTGGGTTGTTTTCAGCTTCTGGCTATCACAAAAAAAGGCCATATGAACATAGTGGAACACGTGTCCCTGTGGCATGGTGGGGTATCTTTTGGGTATATGCCCAAGAATGGTATAGCTGGGTCTTCAGATAGATCAATTTCCAATTTTCTGAGGAAACTCCAAATTGATTTCCAGAGTAGTTGTACCAGTTTGCAGTCCCACCATCAATGGAGAATTGTTCCTCTTTCTCCACATCCTTGCCAACATGTGCTGTCACCTGAATTTTTGATTTTAGCCATTTTGATTGGTGTAAAGTGAAATCTCATGGTCATTTTGATTTGCATTTCCCTGATGACTAAGGACTTTGAACATTTCTTTAAGTGCCTCTTGGCCATTCAAGATTCTTCTGTCATGAATTTTTCATTTAGTTCTATACCCCATTTTTTCGATTGGGTTGTTTGGTATTTTTAGAGGTTATCTTCTTGTGTTCTTTTTATATTACAGATATTAGTCCTCTATCAGATGTGGGGTTAGTGAAGATTTTTTCCCAATATGTAAGTTGCTGATTTGTCCTTGGAAGTTGATCTTGATGATTTGAATTCCATTTTAGAAATGTGCAGGTGAACTTTTGAATATATGTAGGTGTGTGTTATATACATCTGTGTATATAATTCTGGTTAACTACTGTTTTCCCAGTAGAATGCAAACATTAAGGAAAAACAGAGATTTTTGCCTTCTTATTCATTGCCATCTCCCTACCATTTGCCTTATATATAATAAAAGTTCAATGAATATTGGTGAAAATATAAGTAAATGAATGACATGTAGTTTATAAATGAAACTCAGAAATCTCTTCTTCAAAAATTAATAATAGAAAGGCACAGTGGGGCAGGTATATAATCTCAACATTTGGCAGACTGAGTCAGGAAGCTCTAGAATTAATGATGATCCTTGGTCACAATGTAAGATTGTGGTTTTTTTAAAAGCAATTATATCAGTATTCTATCTTGAAAAAATAAATGACCTGTAGGTATTAATTTCCTGTAGAAAACTTATCTTTCATAATCTGCTCAAAGGGCTGAAAATACTGATTTATTTCACCACCTGTCATTAAATAACAAGGAATAATAACTCTATTATTAATTTTAACTTTTTGAAAATTTAATAAGACTTATCATCCATAATTGTGAAAGTAAATCACTTGGGGTTTGATATAGACAAAAGTTCACAAAAGTCAAAGACTTCTAGTGTTTTCCAAATCATATAGGATGCATTTAAACCAGCTTGGCCTTGAATCTCAGCTTTACCATTTATTAATAATACAGCATTTCAAAACCATGTAGCATCTCTTGGCCTCAATTTCTCTTGTGATTTACAAGGTTGTTCTCCCAATGAGGTTGACTACATATAAAAGTACATAATATGTAGTGATAATCAATAAATTATATTTATATATCATTCATATTTACCAATTCATAGAAACTTAAAATATACAGGAAGGAACTGAGGTTCCCTCCAAATTGAAAGAAAAATTCTTTTAAGGCAATAAAAATACTCAGGCTTATAATTAAGCTAAGCATCATCTAGCCATCATTTTTTAGAGGATATTTTCACTGAAAATTCATTGTGTTTGGACACACACAGTTTCCTAAGCAGGGCTAGAGACTCTATTATGTCCTTGTATTGATTGAGGCACACTAGCCTTGAGTTCCAACTGAGCAATTTCCAGTTATAGCCAAAGGAACACTAGAAGGAACAATCAAAGAATCTGGGTGTGGAATGTGAAGAAAAGATACTTCCCCTACCCCAGCATTTAGAAATTCTTCACTTTTACTTTCTAGGACATGGAAGTCTGAGACTTGATGCGCACTACAGTTCTTTTTTAAATAACATGCTCTTTAATTATATTGAAATAATTTTTCTATAACAAGTTCGCTGTGCTGTAATTTGAGACAGCTTCAGATTCAATTTATTGCTAATGCAAGAACTGGGACATTTAATGGTATGTAAAAAACATATGCACAAAATAAACAATAATAGCAATAAATCTCTAATGATTTTCAGTGCCGCTGCAGTAGTTTCTACAGCAGACCAAATTGGAGATACTATCAGTGCAGGAGATAGCGAATGAATGCATTGAACCATCCACCAGATAAGTCAGTTTCTATAGAAATGTTACTAATCAGCACAGAATGAAACAAGGAAGCTAGAGGTGCTTGGCGTTTGAAGCTCAGTGATTGCAGATGATGGACTGGCACAAATAGTTAACAGTTCACAGCTAATTTAAAAAAAAATGGAGCTGTGTTAAAAATTTCTTCCTAACGGGGAGGGTCTGACTTACATTAGTTGGCATATTTACAGGCCATAATATACAAATTGGTTTTTATTTTAGCTTCAGTTTACCCTTGACTCAGTAAAATACTCATTTCCATTTTGCCCCACACCTTGCGATACCGCCAAAACATTTTATTCCGAACCTACTAGAAAATAAATTAGCCATTTAGTGTAACAACAAAAAAATCTAAATCAGTTGCCATAATGTTTTTCAAAATCAAAACCACTTCCTTTGATGTGGGTAGCTTAACCTTCTCTATTTAACTTTAAAATCACTAAATAAGTCATAAAAGTAAACAAGAAGACTCTGAACCTAGTATTCATATCACCTGTTTATCAAGAATTGGGTGGATAATTCCTCACTACAGCAGATAAATTTTGTAGCAGCAAATTTTAAAGAACTGATTTAATTAACCATAACTATGCTCAGAAGAATATTTGAAAAACTGTTGGATGAATGAGAAAATAGTTTCCAAGCATAGGGGAACCCTCTTAAGATTGCATCTTGCTCATTATTCACCAAGTTTCTATTAAATGCCCACAGTTTGCATGACAATGTATAAAATAATGCTATTCAAACCAGGCATCCTTCTATTCTACCTCTGGTATTTAATTGAATGAGTTAATCTCTTTAGTTGTCCATTCACAGTGTGAGTGGAAAGGCTAGAGAAATCCTATGAATGAGGCACTCTGAAGAGAAACATGGATGTGCATATTTAAGCCTTTTTTGTCTTATGTGCTAAAACCAGGTTACTAGCTAACTACTCATATTTTTATTTTAGAACTCAGGAACTTAAATGAATATTATCTTATTCAAGCAGTGATATATGCTTACTTACGAGTTTCTAAATGGTCTTAAAGGGAGAATAGAAATTTGTGAAATTCTGTAGTCAGGGAAAGAAGAAAAGCACAGTAAGCTTGGGCAGATAAAGAGAAACATATGGTGAAGGGTTGCTTCCATTTCAAAATTAATTTTAGACTTACTAATATGCAAATCCACTGTGCATTTTCGAGTCAGACATTAGAATTCATGAAAGCCAGTGGTTTCAAACCTTTTACATAAGAACTGCTAGATAAAACCTGTAAGTCCTAAATTCTGACTCCCAGAGTATCTTATCCAACTGGTCTTGCAGGGAACATAAAGAAAGGCACACGGGAGCATATTTACAAACATCTCCCGCAGCTACAGCACGGACCCATGGCTCTAGTGGAATCTTCTCATTTTTGGCATGAGGCATCTGTGATCTGAAAAACATAAGTACACTGCCTGAGATCAACAGTTTATAAGCCTTCTCCCAGCAACATCTAAAACCTAAGTATACCAATCCCAGTCTGGATCTCCATAGCATGTTTACATCACTCCCATTCTGGTTAATGGTAGTTAGAGTTCAGCAGATATTTTTTCCCTGCTCACTACTCACTCTCATCCTGGGAAGTGCTTCCCTGTCCTAACAAACTGTTTCTAGTTTCCCTACCTTAAAATATAGTAGTTAGAAAACCTGAGGGTGCCTAAAACCAATATGATGAGTTGGTTCCCTCTTCCTCATAATGCATGTGCTGCCCCTCTCCTGCATGAAATAAGTCTTCAGACAGTTATGAAGACACTGTCCTAGTTGACACATATGTTTACTCCATATTTAAAACATTTATTTGAAACTTTGAACCCCTTAAATCATTCACACACTTTCCAATTTAACATTTTCTTTGAATGAGCTATCCATGTCTTCCAACTTGTTTTCAACACTTGAGAGTCTTTCTTTCATGTATTATAGTCTATTGGTGAGGCTGACATCTGAAGTGTTTTACGTTCAGCTTTATTTTAATCTGGGTTTTCTTAAGTGATCCTATTTCTTTGTTAAGTTCTGATTTTATGTCTTATTTTCATTATTTCCTTAAACTGCTTTTAGATACTTCATTGAGGGATTTATTCATATCATCCTTTTTAAAATTATTGAATATACTAATAATTGCTATTTTGAAGTCCTTTTCTTATCTTTCAGATATATTGCATTTCTCAGGATGTATTGCAATAGAGAAACAGACATCTGGTGGATGGATTTTTTGCTGCTCATATTTGTGTTTTTGCACTGAGATCTATGCATCTGGAGTTATGATGTTTGACATGCTTCTTGGTCTGGATATCTAGTCTTGTCTTCTGGAGTAGATGTTTTATTCTTTGGTTGTTGTTGCCTACTCTGCATCTTAGGCAAATCTAGTGACTGTGGGGTCTCTAGAAGAGAGTGCTTCTGTGGGTTGGTGAGTGACAGAAAGAAATGAAGACAGGCTAGTATGAAAGTTTGAGAGGGGCCTCTGGAAAGAACTCAGGGAACCCTGGGTCCATTCCAAGAGATGGAGTCCCCAGTGAATGAATGTAGAGTGGGAGAAGGGTCTCCTGCAGGCAGACTTCTATGAGACTAACTCTGGAGAGATCATAATAGAGAATTGGAAGGATTTTGAAAATCTCCTACCTGAGTCTCAGACTGGGGTGGCTATTAGTCCCTGGCAAAAAGTGTTTCTGGGGATCTGTGACTGAGAAAGGAATGGATATGGGCTAGAAGATAAGGCTGAGAGGCAAAGAGATAAGCTGGATCTTCATCAAGAGGCAGACTCTCCAGGGAATGGGGGTGGAGTCAGAAGAAGGCCTCCTGTAAGTAGGCTGTTACAGGAATAAAGATGTCTAAGTCATTCACAGTTTAAGAAAAGAAAACATAGCATTTCAATCTGTGCCCAGTTTGACCATATTTTTACTGAGTTCATGCAGTTGAGCACGTGGGACGACTCAGATGTCAGGCTGAATATTCTTTGCCAGATTCTATATAAGATAATACCTTTAGGTTATCTTTCCCAATGCATTCTAAAAATCTATACATGTAGACCTCCTCACCTCCAAATACATTAACTGTCTCACAAAACCTAGCTGAATTCTTGACAGAAAATCAACACTCAACAATTAGTTGCTGAATGAAAACTTCATTTGCTTTTTGTAAGCCATGGAACATCGATCATTAAACTAATACAGGCTAATCCAACAGGAATCACAGTAAGGAAGGATGGCTTTATAAAGTAGCAGTTTCACAATTACTTTATAGAAGAACTTCGGTCTGATTCATTGTGATTATAAATGGGCTGATTAAAGCTTATAATTAATGTACTTATTGATTGTACATTTGTTGATAAGAAAGATGAAGAATTCATGCCGGGTACTGTTGTTAACAAGGGCAACTCCTCATGGCCAATAAGGTTAAGGACTCTAAAAGAGAACCTACTATTCTCACTTTCATAAGCCAGTATAATTCCCAGTAACACTTCAAAGATATATTCTTACAACCACAGATAAATATACCTTTCACCTCTCATTAAAGAAGCTCCATTTTACAGCAAATGAAGACCATTACACAACTGGTCAAAATGCAGAGAACAAATGGCTGTGGGGTGTCTATCCCAAACATATCCATCTGCAACATAACTCTCATACCTAACGCTCAGGGGACATCACACAAGAGGAGGTAGAAACAGCCAATGAGCCAGAGGACCATGACATCTACTTTTAAATAGTATAATTTATGTCTCTGTTTCACTGATTAAAAATCTTAAAACTGTGGTCACCTAAACAAAACTTCACAATGACAACACTAGTTGATATTCCAAAATGAATATGGGAAATCTCCCAAGGCCCCATTCCTAGAAGAAGAGCTAAAGACCATTAGTGGCTGCTAAGGGGGAGAATCACTCTCCATGGATGACCCCTTGATAAGTTATCCAATCTCAGATGGTCATCCCTAAACTTGTGTACACATAAATAACACTAGACAGAATCCACAGAATGTATTTACATAAACACACACATACACACATACACACACACACACACCAATAGATAGTCATTAAAGAAGAAGAGGCCATGAGTTTGAGAGGGGCATATGAGAGAAGTTCAAGCAGGGAAGTGTGGGGCAAAAATGCAGCACTCAAGTATGAAATTCTAAAACAGTAATAAAATAAACATAAATATCAATGAATGTATCAAGTGAATGAGCCTTCTGTTTCCTAGTCTGACTTTCCTAGAGATCAAATATGCATATATGTGGCACAAAGTGTCTAACAATTACAAGGACTAGCTCTCTAGTTCAAATTCTAAGTCATTGCCAGGTTGCAATGACATATTTAGCCATGTTTCGGCTTCATCACCAACAGCACTTTATCACAATGGGCCATGTTGATAAACCAAGGCTCTAAGGACTCTACGGAACTGTATTATTCATTTTCAAGGAGCATGTATTTCTCATAGAGGGAAGTAGCATGTACTAATCTGGCTAAGTAAGACACATGGAAGCCAATCTGTTTTCCTTCCTGACTTCTGCAATGCCTCATCTGAGCACATGAACTATAATCTACCCTAACCATTCTGGAGTGCTTACACGTCTCGTTAATCCATGCACAGCTGTCTCTCTCTTCATTTTGTACTCAATGAAGTTGTCTAAAAATATCTACTCTTGCCTCTACCTATCTAGGTTCTCCTGTGACTTTAAAGCCGTATTTGAATGCACTAGGTACAATCTGTCCTTCTCCCTCCATTTGGGATACAGATGAGCTTACTTTCAAAATATGTTCAAAGTTCTTTACTTGGCACACTTTTTATATGTGACTGAAAGTACTACAGACATGTAGTTAACAATGATAAGTAATAGTCATACCAAGTTTTCTTGTATTTTGGGAAACATAGCCTTACCATTATTAGGTAAGCTTAAACGTGCAGCAGAGGATTATATAGTACTATAAGAAGTAAGCTAGCTAAAAGGGAAGATAATTTGATCCGTGACTATTTATAGATAAGGTGTTATCAAGTAAGTCATTAAATCCCACCATTTGATTTCCTCTTTTGACTCAACTTTACACTCTGATCCCATCTGTCTCCAAGGTGATTTGCCTTTCAGTCCAAATGATAAAAACTATTTTATGTCTTGCATCTAATTTGTGAAGAAATAATCAGCATAAAACACCACTGGCATTGACTAAAATGGTATGCTTAACTATGGTAAAGATTCTTACTGGCCAAAGAATCAATGTTAAAAATCAATGCTGATGTTTGTGCTACAGATATACATGACAAATGATGAATATTTAATCTCCACCGTATAGCTAAAATGAACCGGGGACCATAGGAGAAACAGTATAACTAAAGGTTTGTCTTAAACCAAATGTTAATTAAAAACTGAAACATAGATGGGTACTAAAAGTTCTTAACTCAGGGGCAAGTATATAATGGTAATTCAGAAAAGATGTTTTGGGAGAAAGAAGAAATGAATGAATTATATTCTTCATAAATTTATAGTATAATACTAAAATTTTGAAAACTTGTTTTAAAACAGTCTAATCAAATCTATAGATTGGTAAACTAGATTTGGAAAATTCAATACTGAATATAGCATAAGTGTTGGTGTTTGTTGATTAATTAAACTGATTATAAAGTCATTATTTTTATATTTAATTTCTCCACTTGAAAAGTTAATGAGTTATATCTGTGCTACAAATAATTGAATTGAACTCAAAAGAGCACTTCCTATTTCAAGAACCTCCTACTCTAACAGTTAACTATAATTCATCTTTATAATTCTAAGGAACCTTCCATCAAAATTGACTGACAATCTGTGCTTCCTGTCTCTATTCTGCCAGGAAGAAGATGTTACTCGTGAAAGTCGTTTTAACTTCAGTGGCTATGGGATGGGTCACTGCCTCCAAGTGAAAGATGGCACAGCTGTCAAGGCTACACCTGCCAACCCACTTCCACAACCCCCAAATGATGCAGATGCTATCAAGAAGAAGTTTGTGGATCGTGCAAAAAGAATTGACACCATATCTCGAGCTGCCTTCCCACTGGCCTTCCTCATTTTCAACATCTTTTACTGGATCACATACAAAATCATTCGGCATGAAGATGTCCACAAGAAATAGATGTACCCTGTTGACCCTGGGACCTTCTTGCCTAAGTGTTGTGCTTGTAAATACACAGTAATAGTGTCTTTATATCGCTTCGACAGAGAAGAACATTGAGGGAGGGGGGAGGGAAATCATGAGGGTGGGATTTCTGGCACCTACATGAAAAAAGGCAGGTTCTATGCGCAATGAAGAAAACTGCACAAAATTAAGGTGTTGCAGAATCACATGAGCATAGCTCCCATCCGTAGTCTATAGCACTTGTTCTTTCAGATGACACATCACTCAGACATGATGTGCAAGGTCAAGTTCTCGAGGGCTAATTATCTTTAATTTGGTGAGTTTTGGTTCTGAAAGTTTAGTTTAATGCACGCACACACACACACACACACAGAAAATGCTTACCATCTGACAATAGTGATTAGTATATAGTAAATTGAGGACCAAACTTTTTCAGAAAAATGCTGCCTCATTTTTAAAACAAGCTTCCTGAGCTATGATATTTACAATGTCTGTAATTAGTGTTTCACCCAAGAAATCCTTTTGTGGGTTGTAAATTCTTTCTATGTATCCAGAAAACAACAACAAGATAAACACAAATGACAAAGAACAGATTTCTACTCTACTGTCTGTGTAGGTGTGCACTTTGATATTATTTTTCTTTCCTAGATGTAAACTGGGGGTTTCATTGTGTATTGTGTAATTGATTTACTGGTATATCTTCTTGAAACAAATGCTCATTTTATTTTAGATCAAGTTAGCATACTATGTATATTTTTTCACTTTGGCTATATTTACATGTGACTAAGTGCCCAAATGTAACTTAGCTATCGCTACTGCTAAGCCACAGTATTTATGAAGATGGTGTGTTGTGACTGGTGTAGCTCAGATTAGCTTAAACTTCCCATTTCTGCTCTCCACTGTAGCTGTAACTACTAGTCCTAATGTTGACTGACCTGTAATTTGTACTTTCCAAGTGAATATCGTTTTAACTATCCTTGATTAACTTAAAAAATTTAAAACTGTACTGTGATTTTCATAACCCGTTGCCTTTTTGGTACCAGAGCTACGTGGTTTGAATCCTGGCTACATGTTTTAAGTAAGAAAAAAAAAAAGATGTATTTTTGCTTACTCAAAAGACAACCTGTAAAAATATATGGAAATAATTACATTTTACATGTGCTGTAAAAGGGATTATTTTAAAAAAGCATTTGTTCGGTTTCAATAAAGATAAGTGTGCCACTAAGATATCCAGAGTCTTTCAATTTTTGTACTAAAATGTAAATCATTGGTGTGGCAATAATAACGTGGATGCTTTTGTGTGATCTTCCTCATAAACTTGAATCATTTATAGAGCTAATATACTATTTTTCTTTTTAATATAATTTTGTTATTCTTGAGAATTTATACACATACACAATGAAATATGATCCTCCACAACATCCAATCCCTTCCTCACACTTATTAATACTTTATCCCCAAGGCTCAAAGAACATTATAGAGGAAGAAACAGAAAGGACATAAGAATTGGAGGATGAGGAAGAATGCTATGAACTGCTGTCTGATGAACATAATAGAGTAATAGCTATTATATCCTTGATGCTTATACATGTCAAGATATTTTTTCATTGTATAAATATGGATTTATGTTGGGTAGGGTGACTCACACCTGCAATTCTAGCACTCGGGAAGAAGCGTCAGAGACAGATTATCATGTGTCGAGGGCCAGCAATGTACTGCATGGCAAATTCCAGGAGAGCTATGTAATAAAACTCTACCACAAAATGAGAAAGAGAGAGAGAGCGAGAGAGAGAGAGAGAGAGAGAGAGAGAGAGAGAGAGAGAGAGACAGAGACAGAGAGAGGCAGAGAGAGACAGAGACAGAGACAGAGACAGAGAAAGAGACAGAGAGAGACAGGAGAGACAGAGACAGAAAGACAGAGACAGACAAAGAGACTGAGGCAGATTTTCTGAGGCAGCAAGACAGAGACAAAGAGACACTAAGACAGAAAGAGAGACAGCCAGAGACAGACACTGAAACAGAGACACAGAGGCAGACACACACACACACACACAAACACACACACACACACACACACACACACACACACACAAACACATAAAGGGAGATGAGTGGCATTAGCAGTAGTAACCAATGTGAAGAAAATTTAAAACTGGGTGCTTTATGTGAGACATGGAAAGTTTCCAAGCCACCGACAGTGAAATGAAGCTTAAAAGATCAACTGTTCCTGTTACCCATCCCTATTTCCATCAGAAATGAGGGCTTAAGACAAAAGAAAACTTCTGAGAACCTAAAGGAAATAGAATTAACTCATTCTAACCTTGCAGATTTTCCATAACTAAAGTGATGTTCAATAATATTCTCAAGACGCTCACTCATAAGTGAATGTTTGTGGCCTTGAAACTTACTTAAAAACTGAAACATCTATACCGAGAAGGATACGGCAAAGTGGGCAACAGTATGAATTTTGCAACAGAGACTAGCTCAGATGTCTACTAATGTTGTGATCTTAAATACTTAACTTCAAATGGTTCATAGTTTCAAAAGGGCTAACTAAGGAAAATGAAGTTGAATCCGTTATTACCATGCTTAACCCATAAATTGTCAAAAGCCAATAGATAGTAGAATAGCAGCTATTAAGAATAATATAGTAAATTGTCCATTTCATCCAGATTTTCCAGTTTTGTTGAGTATAGGCTTTTGTAGTAGGAGCTGATGATTTTTTGAGTTTCCTCAGTTTCTATTGTTATGTCTCCCTTTTCAAGAAGTTCTGATTTTATTAATTTGGATACTGTCTCTGTGCCCTCTGGTTAGTCTAGCTAAGGGTTTATCTATCTTGTTGATTTTCTCAAAGAACCAGCTCCAGGTTTTGTTGATATTTTGTATAGTTCTTTCTGTTTCTACTTGGTTGATTTCAGCCCTGAGTTTGATTATTTCCTGCCATCTACCCCTCTTGTGTGTATTTGCTTCTTTTTGTTCTAGAGCTTTCAGGTGTGCTGTCAAGTTGCTAGTGTATGACTTTTCCAGTTTCTTTTTGTAGGCACTTAAAGCTATGAGTTTTCCTCTTAGCACTGCCTTCATGGGGTCTCACAAGTTTTGGTATGATAAGGCTTCATTTTCATTAAATTCTAAAAAGTTTTTAATTCTTTATTTCTTCCTTGACCAAGTCATCATTGAGTAGAGCGTTGTTCAGTTTCCACGTGTATGTGGGCTTCCCACTGTATTTGTCATTATTAAAGACCAGCCTTAGTCCGTGGTGATCTGATAGGATGCAAGGGATTATTTCAGTCCTTTTGTATCTGTTGAGGCCTGTTTTGTGATCAATTATATGGTCTATTTTGGAGAAAGTACCATGAGGTGCTGAGAAAAAGGTGTATTCTTTTATTTTAGGATGAAATTTTCTATAGATACCTGTTGAATCCACTTGGTTCATAACATCTGTTAATTTCATTGTGTCTCTGTTTAGTTTCTGTTTCCACGATATGTCCTTTGCTGAAAGTGGGGTGTTCAAATCCCCCACTATTGTTGTGAGGTACAATGTGTTTTTTGTGCTTTAGTAAAGTTTCTTTTATGTATGTAGGTGCCCTTGCATTTGGAGCATAGATGTTCAGAATTGAGTTCATCTTGGTAGATTTTTTCCTTTGATGAGTATGAAGTGTCCTTCCTTATCTTTTTTGATTACTTTTGGTTGAAAGTTGATTTTATTTGATGTTACAATGGCTACTCCAGCTTGTTTCTTGTGACCATTTGCTTGGAAAATTGTTTTCCATCCTTTTACTTTTAGCTAGTGTCTGTCTTTGTCACGGAGGTACATTTCCTGTATGCAGCAAAATTCTGGGTCCTGTTTATGTATCCAGTCTGATAGTCTACATCTCTTTTTGGAGAATTGAGTCCATTGATGTTAAGAGATATTAAGGAAAAATGATTGTTGCTTCCTGTTGTTTTTGTTATTAGAGGTGGAATTATGTTTGTGTAGCTATCTTTTTTTTGGGTTGTTGGAAGATCTACTTTCTTGCTTTTTCTAGGTTGTATTTTCCTTCCTTGTGTTGGAGTTTTTCATCTATTATCCTTTGTAGGACACATTCTTCCCACTTTGGCACAAATGCATTTTAAAAATCACAAGCAAGGCATTTCCCTCAAACTAAAGGCTGTTTAGAAAGTATGTTTATACACTGATGAGCCAGCATTTAGCGCAGATGATTCTGAAATGAGGCACATACATTTAAAGAGTGAAGCAAAGTTGTGGTGTGCCCTTTGCATAGTGTGCTGAGTATTGGCCTTCTTATGGTCAGTCTCCTAGTTGTTTCTGTTATGCACAGACTGCAGCTTCACTGTTGCCCCATGTCCTTAGAGCCATGGAACCAAGGGCCATTCAGATCAATGATCAGAAATAACCCAGAGTTAAATTCAGTAGCTGCTGTTTCTTGAGGTGAAAGATCAAGAATTATAAGGAAGGAAAATTAAATAACTGGAGGATAGTAAACTGAAATTCCCCTTTAAGACAAAAATCAAATCACACCACTCACTTTGGCCTCTGTTGGCTTTCTGTCTTACTCAGGAAGCAAGCCAGAGTCCTCAGTGTGATGATATGATAGAGCCTGCCTTCCTACCATGCACACCTGTTTCTTTCCCTTCAAACATCAGCACCTTACTAGTTCTTAAACAGACAAAGTGCTCTCCACAGGACTTTTATCTTCATTATGGCAGACTATTTTCCTAGAGCAGAAGTTGACAAGCCTTTTCTGTATGGAATTGACAATAAAGGGTATAAGTCTTTTCTGCAAGTACTCTTCTCTGTGATCTGTAACAAAGAACAGTCACAAACGACAAAGAACCAAATACATGGGACTGTGCTCCATTAACATTTTTCTCTAAAAGAAAGTAGCAAACAGATTTGACCTGCAGGCAATGTGTTACCAACGACCCATTCTGTTACACACATACACACACACACACAACACATACACACAGGCACATGCACACACACACATGAACACATGCACAGGTACATGCACACACACAAGCAGATGCTCACACACACACCACACACCCAAAAAAAACACCACCACCAAGGGCAGTTCCAGATTACAATGCAAAACATTGTTTGTGTAATTTTCAAGGTCTCTATCTGTGCCTGGCACTTAGTAGCTGTCTAATTGATATAGCATTTGTTCCGTGAATCATAGTTCACATTTATTAAGGAGCTAATTTAGTGTTTGCACAGGAGGTTTAGAGAAAGAACTAGGGAAGCTTTCATTGCCTCATTAGATAAAAATTGGAAGTAAAAATTTCACTAGATTTAAATCTATTTTTAAAGGCCAGATTTGTGCTAGATACATATTTTCAAAAGTTCACCATGGAAACTCCTCCAGAGTCCAAAGGACTAGCAGTCCCACCTGGACTGAGTTCTTCTTGTTTCCCATATATTTTTAACAGAAGCCATGGACATTATAAAATGGGAGAGTTCTCAAAGGTACCTAAGGGGGTCTTTTATACTCCTGTTATATTTCTCCTTATCCCTCCACAATTAATAGTGACTATTGACAAAGTCATTCACCCAGAGCAGTACAGTGACCTTCTTCTTTGTCTGCTGAGTACATGACACTTCAAGAATCCCAAATGCTAGGTATTGTTCTCAGCTTCCAGTTCAATGAAATCACTGTTGTTATCTACTATATATGTAAACTCAAAATGATACAGTATATGTATATGTGTGTATGTGTGTGTGTGTGTGTGTGTGTGTGAAATATTTTACAAATTCAGTCATAGTATTATAAAGGTAAAAGAGTCAAGACTCTGGAAAACACAAAATTACTGCATGTCAAATGCACCTAATTGGTGAAAACTAGCACAATATTAAAAGGAGTCCAAAGACCATTTGAAAAGACTTGTATTTAGAATGAATTTTAATGTTTTTCCTAACTTAAACACAAAGCTCACTAATGTTCTGAAGATGCAATATCCAGTTTAGTACAGGACTGAAACAGAATCTGTGAAGCATTGCAGCCTAGTTTCAGAGCTCATATAAATGTTTCCTTTTCATTGTTCTCGTGGCCCTGGGACTCCTTTGCTTTTCTGTACTGAAAGTGGACCCAAGTCCTCACTCATATAGCCAAGTACTCTAATACTAAGCTGTATCTCCACATGCATACATTTTTCTGACAGACAAAACTCAAGTGGGCTATGTAACCATTATGTGGTGTCTGTCATTTCTTATATGACCAAAGCCCAGAGAGTTTAAAGTGACACATGAATGTACCTTTGGGCTTAGAATCAAACTCCCCCGATTTCTACCCTGCTATGGAGATAAAGCTATGTGGTGGATAACTCTTTTAAGTTCTTTTAAGGTCACATGACTATTTGCCCATGCTGCTGGAAGGCAGAAGGCATGGTCATAAAGACATGGTTTGTAGAATCACATCTGAGTTCACACTCTTTTATGTTCAGTGTTCCAAGACATAAGATAGCTCC
Organism: Grammomys surdaster; assembly: GCF_004785775.1. Lineage (NCBI taxonomy): Eukaryota > Metazoa > Chordata > Mammalia > Rodentia > Muridae > Grammomys > Grammomys surdaster. The sequence goes on along the minus strand of NW_021604589.1, from coordinate 3,566,116 downwards.
AAATATCACAATATCTACCTCATCCCATTGCAGATGGCAATTAACCTGATAAGTACCTGCCACTTATTGGCTACTGAGTAATGAGTTATGATTTCATATTCTGCTTACTTCAGTTAATGATATTTTCTTTCATGAATTTACTTTTATTCTATTTCTTAATAGTGTATATTCATTATATTAGATAACCAGCTTCATTATATTTTCATATAAATATAACACAAAATCGATTATATTCATAACCCATTACCCTCTCTTATTGTCATCTAACCTCTTCTACTTGTCTAGATTTCACATATGAGAAAACATATGTAATCCTTATATTTCTGTGTTTGGCTTATTTCGCTTAACACAGTTATTTCCAAATCAATCTAAGTTCCTGAAAACAATATGATCTACTATTTTTTATAGATGAATAAAAACATATATATATATATAATATTTACATATTCATCTGTTGATGAATACCTAGTCAATTTCCATAACTTGGCTTTTGTGGGTCAATAACATGGATGTGCAGGTATCCTTGTCCTATCCTGAAACCTTTATACTCAGGAGTACAGAGACCCTTGCCTTTCAATAGAGTCTGTTCTTGTTTAATTTACATTAACTATCATCATTTATAATCATAACCCAAGCATCATAAGGTTTATTGACCTTTTTTAGTTCATGTTCAGTCATGTTGGTGAGACTTGAAAGCCCACCAATTCTCAACCCTACACAAAGAACTACAAACTACTAAGACACGCTGAAAGAGAGAAAAAAAAAACAGTCTTCCTGCTTCCTGTGGGATGAACACACCAATTGGTAGTCCAATAGCAAATGGTCAGCTCTGAGAACATATACATATAAGTAACATTATACAGACTGAGATGGCTTTATATGTGTATTTACAAATGTATATGTATGTATATATATGAGCTCAAATCCAAGTGGACTAAAGACCTCCACATAAAACCAAATACACTGAATTTATTAGAAGAGAATTTATTGGGAAAGAGTGTGGAACACATCAGCACAGGGGAAATTTTCCTGAACAGAACACCAATGGTTCAATCTCTAAGATCAACTATTGACAAATGGGATATCATAAAATTGAAAAGCTTCTGTAAGGCAAAGGGCACTCTCAATAGGACAAAATGGCAACCTATAGAATGGGAAAAGATCTTTACCACCCCTACATCTGATAGAGGGCTAATATTCAATACATGCAAAGAACTCAGGAAGTTAGACTCCAGAAAACCAAATAGCCTTATTAAAAATGGGATACAGGGATAAACAAAGAATTCTAAAATGAGGAATCTCAAATGGCCAAGAAGCAACTAAAAACAAAAAAAATTTAACATCCTTAGTCATCAGGGAAATGCAAATCAAAACAAACCTGAGATTCCACTTCACACCAGTCAGAATGGCTAAGATTAAAAACTTAGGGGACAGCAGATGCTGGTGAGGATGTAGAGAAAGAGGAACACTCCTCCATTGCTGGTGGGATCGCAAGCTAGTAAAACCACTCTGGAAATTAGTCTGGTGGTTCTTCAGAAAATTGGAACTAGTTCTACCTGAGGACCCAGCTATACCACTCCTAGGCATGTACCCAAAAGATGTTGCAACATATAACAAGGACACATGCTCCACTATGTTCATAGCATCCTTATTTATAATAGCCATAAGCTGGAAAGTACCCAGATGTCCCACAACAGAGGAATGGATACAGAAAATGTGGTACATTTACACAGTAGAGTACTACTCAGCTATTAATAACAATGACTTCATGAAATTTACAGGCAAATGGATGGAACTAGAAAATATCATCCTGAGTGAGGTAACATAATCACAAAATAACACACATGGTATGTACTCACTGACAAGTGGATATTAGGAAAAAACCTTGGAATACCCAAGGTACAACTTACAGACCATATGAAGCTTAAGAATAAGGAAGACTGAAGTATAGATGCTTCAATCCTACTTAGAAGAGGGAACAAAATAATCATGGGAGGTAGAGAATGGAAGGGACTTGGGAGGAAGAAAGGAGGAGGACACAAAAAAAGGGGGCAGGATCAGGTGTGGAAGGAGACAGGGGAGCTGTACAGTGGGTCAAGAAATTGAACAAATGTGTGTAGCAATGGAGGATGGTGAGCTGGGGGTAGCCAACATAAAGTCCTAGATACCAGGAAAGCAAGAAGCTCCCAGGACCCAACAGGGATGACATTAGCTGAAATATCTTACAAAGGGGAGAGAGAACCTGTAAAGATTATACCCAGAGCTTAGACATGGCTCCTGGTTGAGGGTTGGGACCACACATTCTTCTCAAAATTTTAACCTAGAATTGTTCCTGTCTAAAGGAAATACAGGGACAAAAAGTAGAGCAAAGACTGAAGGAAAGGCCATCCAGACACTGCCCCACCTGGGGATTCATCCCATATGCAGATGCCAAACCCTGTCACTATTGCTGACAGGAGCGTGATATGGATGTCTCCTGAGAGGCTCTGCTAGAACCTTACAAATACAGACGCAGATGCTTGCAGTCAACCATTGGACTGAACACAGGGACCCCAATGGAGGAGTTAGGGGAAGGACTGAAGGAGCTGAAGGGGTTTGCAACCCCAAAGGAAGAACAACAATATCAACCAACCAGATACCCCAGATCTCCCAGGGACTAAACCACCAACCAAAGAATACAGATGGAGGGACCCATGACTCCAGTTGCATATATAGCAGAGGATGGTCTTATCTGGCATCAATGAGACGGGAGGCCCTTGGTCCTGTGAAGGCTGGATGCCCCAGCATAGGGGAATGCTAGGGTGGTGAGGCAGGAGTGAGTAGGTGGGTGGGAGAGCACCCTCATAGAGGCAGGGGGATGGGATAGGGGATTTTTAGAGGGGAAACAAGGAAGGGGGATAACATTTGAAATATAAATAAATAAAATAAACAATAAAAAATTCCAAAAATGATATGAATGAAATAAGAGCCATGGATTTGAAGAAGACAGCAAAAGGGTTGGAGGGAGGAAGGAGCAGGGAGAAATGATGTAATTATGATATTGAAATACAAAAGCAATAATTTCTAAAAGGCTAGTTTAAAGTAAAAGTGTCATATGTAGAAGATGTTTGAACAAACTTCTTTGGTAGCTGTTTTGCTTTAATATAATTCAGAAAAATATCTATATATAATATATTTTTATTTATATTTACTTTTAAATGGCTCCTATCTGAGGGCTAGCCTATATAGTACCAGAAAGCACTATAGAGCCTTCCAAAGGAAGTAAGCACCAGTCCTACCCAACTATGACACATAAACAACAACCAGAATGGCTTAATCATGCTAAGAGTACAGTAACGGTATGCATTAATGGTATGCATACCCTGATGGCAACCAACAGTTCTCCAACCAGACTCCAAGATCACTCAACAAGACAAAATCCATAAATGGTACAGGAAACTTAGCCATCTATTCAGGACTCGTGATGGGAAAAAATATTCTTAAAAGCTTTAGTTGACATGGAGGAAGTTACTATAAGGGATGTGTGTGTGTGTGTGTGTGTGTGTGTGTGTGTGTGTGTGTTGCCAATAAAGTTTGAAACTAGAATTTATATCAATTCTGCAAAATCATAATATGAGCCTAGAGATACTAGCCTTGGGCTAATTTCTCTTAATGCCTCACCTTTTTCTCCTATAAAATGGAGAACCAGAATAGTTTTGCATCAAAGCACCTAGCATTGAGTAGGTTTTCAGTATAGGATACCTCTCATAATTTCAGCAGCATCATTATCACTATAAGCCTATAAGCCTCAGTAGCACTATCATCATTCTATACATGAGAAAATTAAGCATGCCATGACTAGTAGATGGTCCACTGTCCTGAAGGTAGATCTTACTATCAGCTACTAACATTTATGACTGTTGACAATGTCTGTAAAATGGAAGCAATATCTGTTCCATCTTTTTATCTTTCAATGGAGCTTTGAGAACTTTTTCCTTAAATGTGAATGTCAAATGTCTCTGAAAATTGCATCAAGCATAAGGAAACCAAGAAAACGTCAGGTTAAGTAATTTGTCGATGATATATCACTCATAAATGTCACAATCAAAGTCAAACCCAGACAGTGCTTGTACATTGTTCACATTCTTAGTTACTACTTTATATCGCTTCTACAGTAAAAGAAATTATATTGGAAGAGATACCATCCTTCCCTATAGGATTTCTAGGTAACATTTTGGATCTTTCTGTAGATCTTAACATCTCAGTCTTGTAACTGATCCTTCTGGATACAACATGTTCATTGATGTAGTTACTGTGATTCCTTGCATGAAGAAACTATGAAGAAATCATGTTTCTTAACAATCCTTCATGGAGGGTGGTAAAGGAACGCAAGGCTCATGTGGCTTGTGTGGTTTATGGTGCTTAAAAGGCTCATGAGCCTGTAAGAGATGCACAGTAGGTCTTTCCCCTCTCTGAGGCAAAATAAAAGGTAAATAAACTCTGTGAGTAAGGTTCATGACTGGTGCAGCTTTTTCTTGAGTCATCCATAATGTGGGTTGGAATCTTCAGTGGTGTTTCTATCTCTGAGTTGCTTAGGGGGCTTCACAGTAGTATATCTGCCTTTGAGTCAGGAATCCCAATAAACTCATTGGTTCGGAGGTCAGACTTAGGGTTTTTTTTTTTTTCCTTTAGACTGTTTGTGCCTGTCCTGTCTGTAGTACAAAATGCATGGCATAAAACAACAGAAACTTATTATCTTACAATTTTGGATCTTAGATACATAAATTAAGGTGTGAATGTGGCCATGCTTCATCTAAAATCCTTAGAAAGGTTCCTTCTTTGTTTTTCCTGCCTTCCAATGGCTGCTGGTAGGTAGTTCTTTGCCTTGTAACTCTACCATCTCAACATTTGCCTCTGTCTTTGCATAGTCACTTTCACTTACTACATGAAATCTCCAGTTCCTTTTAGTGTTGGGGGGGGTGGTATTTGGAGTCACATGCGTAGGCTACAGGTCTGTGTGAACATGTATGTAGAGGCCTGAAGGATACCAGTAGGTGTTATTCTTCAGACACCATCATTTTTCTTTTCTTCTCTTTTCTCTTTTCTTTTTTCTTTTCTTTTGTTTCCTTCTCACTTTCCTTTCTTCCTTCCTTTTATTCTTTCTTTCTTTTATTTTCTTGTCTCTTCTTTCTCTTTTTAAGACATAGTTTTTAACTGGCATAGAACTTTCCAAATAAGTTAGACTGGCCAATCAGTGAGACCCAAGGATATGCCTGCTCCACTTTCCCAGTTCTGGGATTACAAGCATCTGCCACCATACTCTATACTTCTTTTAACATGGACTCTGGGGCTCAAACTCAGGTCCTCACATTGCACAGCAAATACTTTACTGACTGAGCCATATCCTCTCCTTCCTGATAAGAACACTAAGAAGTGTCTATCCTAATCTAATGTGATTCCATTTTAATTCTTTTTACCTGCAAAAATCCCATTTCCAAATAAGGATACATTCTGAGTTTCTGAATGAATATTAATTTTAATAGAGATACTATTCAACCAAGTACAGTATAGACATCAACCATGTCTTCCTAATGCCTAGCCCAGTGTAAGATACGTACATCTTCTGCTATATATAGCTTAGTGGATAAATACACAGGCATGGAAGCAAAATTGCCTGAGATCAAATGGTCCTTCTGTCTCCAACAGCTGTGAGCTTTTAGGCAATGGTCCTCAAAGCTCTATGCATCAGAGTCTTGATGCTTAGAATGATTCCAATTTCTCGGGGTTCTAATGAGATTTAAATTAGTTCATTCAAGTCAAGTGTTTAGAACAGTAACTAGCCCATAACAATAATAATCAGCAAAGATTATTAGCATTATTTTTAGACGACAAATACAAATTTTCTAAATAAACTAATGAAAGCAAGGAGTGCCAGAAAGCACTAAAAGGAGCCAATATTCATGCTGTTAATATTACAAAATATTTTCCCATCAGCTCCTTCTCTGTGCATCAATGAACATTCAATTTAAAAGAGGGAAGGACTATAAGAGCAAGGAAAGGAAAAGGAAAAGCTTGCCTTCTCTCCCCCCTTGGGGCAAAGGAGGAAAAAGAGTCATGGAGAAGCAGTATTATTTCTAAGAGACCATGCTCGGAAAATGGAATTGCTTTTCTGAAAGTAGAAGATTAATACCTAGAGGGTCTAAAATGTAATTATGGTATTGATCTCAGAAAAACCTTGGGTGGGTCTAGCTATTTTTTTCTTCTTCTTTGCTCTCTGGTATCATTAAAATGGGTTCACTTGTCAGGATATGCAGACTGTAAAGTGTCTGAACACCATATACATCAAGGCAGGCAAAAAGGTCCCATTAATCAGTTCCAAAAGGTATCTCTCAAGGTAACATTCATAACACGCCAGCATGGCTCCCTCTTATAAGGCAATTTTCCTAATGGGTTTAGGAACTAAATTAACAAGCTGTTAAGTGGTAAGGCAGCATTAGGTTGCAAATCAACCCAAAGGTCCTGTGTCTGAGCTTCATCTATCCTGTGGGGAGTCTGTAGGAACAGGGATGAAAATGAATTAAAGACTGCTTTACGTATTTCTTCCAACCCTTTTAAGGAGATGATGTTTTCACAAGTTCAAACTATACCTATTGTGGAAAGATACTGAAGTCATTGACATTTTAAAGTTCTTTGAGTGGACAGAGGTGCACCACAAGCATTTTGGATTCTGCTAAAGGAGAGGAAGGCAAAGAAGTTTGCTCTCCCTTTGTATATGTCCAGTATGTTGGAACCATCAAAATCTAATGAGTTAATCTAATCTTAAGTTAGTAACTGTAACTCCTTTGCTCTGTTCCTTCCAATCAGTTGAGAATCTGGTACTCACTAACTTTCTCATTTGGCTGGGCAAATACACAGTCGTGCTTTAGGATTTCTTATTGTCTTCAGTGGAGTGAGAGAGAGAGAGAGAGAGAGAGAGAGAGAGAGAGAGAGAGAGGGGAGTAA
>NW_021604589.1:3546411-3559035 GCF_004785775.1 Grammomys surdaster | reverse complement strand
AGAGGGAGAGGGAGAGGGAGAGGGAGAGGGAGAGAGAGAGAGAGAGAGAGAGAGATGACTTGGAGATGCTGGATTTATGGATATGCTCTAACCATAGGTCGTCCTGAATGTACTAGCAGTCCTATGTGGGGAGTGGTGGGAGACAAGTTGAAGTTTTCTTCTTGTTTTTGTTTTCCTTTTATTGAAAATAGATTTTTTTCCCTCACACAATATATCCTGATTGCAGATTCCCCTCCCTCTATTTCTCCCAGCTTCTTCCTAACTCCTCTCCCATCTTGATTGACATTATCTGTCTCTCATTAAAAACTAAGAGATTTCTAAGGGATGACATTAAAATATAATACAATAGAAATAAAATAAAAGAAAGCAAAAACTAACACCTCAGAATTGTACAAAACAAACAGAAGAGCTGAGGAGAAGGCACAAAAATCAGAGACCCACTCCTTTGCACACTCAGGAATCCTATAACAACACTAAACTGGAAGCTATAGTATATACAGAGGATCTGATGCAGACCTCATGCTGCCTCAGTTTCTATGAGTTCATATGAGGTTTAGAGGACCTTGTTTTCTTGCTGACATCCACCCCTTCTGTTTCTTACCCTCTTTCCTTTTCCTCTTCCATGGAGTTCCCTGAGCCTTTGGGGAAGAGATTTGATGGAAATATCCCTTTTAGAGCTGAGTTTTCCAAGGTTTCTCACCCTCTGTATAATGCCTGGCAGTGTATCTTTAAATGTGTTCCCATCTGCTGCAGGAGAAAGCTTCTCTGATGATGGCTGAGCAAGGCACTGATCTATGAGTGTAACAAAATGTCATTAGGGGTCATTTTATTGCTATGAGTGTTTATTCATTTGCTTTTTCTTTCCTTTTCTTTCCTTTTCTTTTCTTTTAGACTAGTGTTATTTGGTTTTACTCCAGATTACCAAGCTATCTAGTCTCAAGTTCTTGGTCATGAAAACAGTGTTGAATATGAATTTCATCTCATAAAGTGGGCCTTAAGACAAATCAGAGAGTGTTTGGTAACACCCACAAGCTTTGTGCCACCATTACACTAGCATATCTTGCAGAAAGTATACTACTGTAGATAAAGGGTTTGTGGATGGCTTGGTGTTTACATTCTTCTTTTGCTAGCTGTAGGCTTAGATTTTTTTAAACTTTCTTTAATAAGGGCACTCAAGTGCTTCAATCTCCTTCTAGCCCATCATCCAAGGGTATGGGAGAAAAGATGGTAAATAGGACAAGGGGATATGGACCTGTTTAGAAGTAGTTCTTTGAAGTGATTCCAATCTCTGTTTGTTAGGATACCAGTAGTCCAGTTTCAGTAGCGTCAGCATACCAAACACAAATCAGCAGCCTTGGCATGAATCCAGGAGAAAGAGCCAGGCCTTTACCAAATCAGCACAAGTCAGTGGGAGCAATCAGAACTAGCTGAGATGCCAGGAGAAGTTCTCTGCCATGCATCTCTCAAGTAAGCGAAAATGAAGACACGAGACCAACAAAGCATTGCAAGGCTAGCTATGCAGGCACACCATCACTGTATATTGAGTCCTATTTATGTCTCCTCCCACAGGTCTTGACTTAGCAAAGCACCATGTGACTTTGTATCAGCAAAATCACACATGAGTCTGCATCACCTGACATATCAAGAAACTTCTACTTTAGCTAGCATGCAAAGTATCTTCCTTTACCACAGATGCTAGAACATAAAGGTGAAGGTTCCATGTAGGCATCAGCTTGACTTCTCCATATTAAATGAGTTGTGTAAGTGTTGTCTTCAGCAATAGGATATCATTATCTCTCTGCGAAGAACCAACCTATAGCCTTGTAAATAGCCTGAGTTGTTTGGTGGTTCCCTTGGCATCCCTTTAACCAACAGTTCAATTAATGTAACCTAATCCTAGGACTGGAAGTTTCTTTGGGGACAAAAGATGGCCAGTTGGGACTCTGTCTCCCCATTATTTGGCAATTACATTTATATCACATTCATATATGTATGTATTTTAGAAAGCTTCTACTGTGTAAGATTTCCATACTAACCCTCAGATAGCCTTTAATTTTTGCTAGCTCTCCCCATATTCTTTCCCTTGTCTGACTAGTTCTTCCCCATTTCCGCTTGATCCTCTCATTCCACCATTTATCCATCCATAGTTATCTATTCATTTCCCTTACCTAGAGAGATCTATCTGTCCCATTTTCTCCCTTACTCTATGCCTACCCTCTATGACTCAACAGACTGTAGCTTGTTTTCATTGATGTAATAGCTAGTATCCATACATCAGCAAATACATACCATATTTATCTTCTGTGTCTGGGTTAGCATGCTCAGGTTGATTATTTTTAGTTCCATCCAATTTACTTATGAATTTCACATTGTCATGTTTTTAATGACTGAATAATATTCTGTTGTATAAATGTACCTTATTTTCTTTATCCATTCATCTGTTGATGGGCATCTAGGTTGTTTCTAATTTCTTCCTATTATGAACATAGCAACAATGAATATTATCGAGCTAGTGGCTATATAGTAAGCTGAAACATCCCTTGAATATATTCCCAAGAGTGGCATAGCAGGATTTTATGTTTAAGGTGTTTGGGGAACCTCTTATCTTATAGTAAGATTTGCAATAAATCGTTAAGTCAAATATTAATATTGGGGGGTGTGTACGTGTGTTTATATGTGTGAGTGTGTTTAGAGAAACTATAATAACTATGGATAATGTAAAATAATTGGATCTTATCACTCTGAAATGGGGATGAGAAACAATGTTGGAGAGAAAATCAGAGATAGAAATATGAAACCATGTGTTTGTTTAAGGATATTTGGTTAATTTTGTGAATAAAGGGATACAGTTATAAGATTCTATGCAGGGAAAATATGATTGTTGTTTTCATTTCTGACTATAAATGTCTTTACAGCATAGCAGTTATCAGAGTGGAATAAAAGAGGGGTGATCTCTAAAGTTTAGAGATTAAACATTCCTTTTGAAGCTTGACATAATCCATCTACTGCCAAACATCAATCATTTGAGCAAAGGAGAATGTCTTGCCTAGATAAAGACATAAATAAAATTCACTGTAGAAGCTTAGATAAAATATTCCAGCAGTTGAAAATCCTGTGAAGATTTACCATGCTGCTTGTTAGAAATTCAGTAATATTATCCTTTTATTTACATCTGAGAATGTTAATGGAGTAATATTGATTGCACTGTAGTTAAATGTCCAGGCTTGGACATTATGTTGACCCAGGTTCCAGTTACAAATGCAGCTCAGTCTTTTCAGTCTTGGTACTATTTCTTTAAAATGTTGCTTAACAACTCAGATTCTCAATTCCTCCATCTCAACTTAGACAAGAGCACCAAATTTCCAAGGCTACTGTGAAGTCCACACATATCCATTGTTGGAATTTGCACAGCAGGCTGTATAGCTAGAGTCAAGCCTCAAGCTAGTGAAGAACTCACCAGAGAGTTCCGCTAGCCTCTCCCAGACTCTCTCCAGAAAGCCTGAAGGAACTTAAGGAATTTAAAGGTTTTTTTTTTTCTCCACTTGAGGAAACACCCTTCAATAATGGTATGATGTGCCTTGTCCTACACAATAATCCACACAATTGTGTGATTTATGACTCAGTAAAAATGCCTTGCTAACTCTAGAGTATAGATTCTTAGAATCCACTTGCCTGAGGATGTAGATTATATTTTCCAACAATTATGCTTTTTATAATAAAAGAAACACAGATAAACCATGCAGATTGCATTCTTGGTTAATGATTTCATGGCACAGTGCCTCTTGATTTTTAATACCCAAGCTTCACCTAAGTAATTTTCAGTGGATTAGCTGCTGTATTAGAAAATACATTTATGAGGGGAATGGGGAGTTCAGTATCAGGTGTGTAGAAGGAAAGAAGAGATGGCTAGATGGCCATGAGAATGAAAAGAAATCTGCAACTGACAGGGGTGAGGAGGTAAGAGCATTTCCAGGATGACACAGAGACCTGGTATAAGGGAAACATGCAAGAATCAATGGGGTGACTTTAGTTGTGACTCGCAGCATTGCAGATATGAAACCTGAAGAGACGTCCTCCTGTAACCAGGCAGGAACCCTAATGGAGCAATAGAGACACCAACCCACCCACAAAATTTAGCCTATCTACAAGAAAAGCAGGCACAGGGGATAGAGCAGATACTGAGGGAGTAGCCAACCAATAACTAGCCCAATCTGAGACCCTTCCCATGGGTAAGCACCAATCCCTAATATTATTAATGATACTCTGTTATGCTTACAGACAGAAGTCTAGCATGGCTGTCCTGAGAGGCTCCATCTAGCAGCTGACGCAGACAGATATAACCAACCACACCCAAACAGTGGACAGAGCTTCAAGACTCTTATGGAAGAATAGGAGGAAGGATTGTGGGCCCTGATGGGGCTAGGAACTCCACAAGAACACCAACAGAGTTAACTAACCTGGACCCTTGTGGCTCTGAGAGTCTGAACCACTAACCAAAGAACATACATGGGCTGTACCTAGGCCTCCTGCACATATGTAGCAGATGTGCAGCTTGGTCTTCATGTGGTTCCTGATCAACTAGAGTGGAGGGAGGCTATCCCAAAAGCTGTTACCTGTCTGTGGGATATGATCTTGTAGCTGGGCTGCCTTATCTGTCCTCGTTGGGAGAGGAAGCACCTAGTCTTGTAGAGACTTAAAGTGCCAAGGTGGGGGGATACCCAGCAGGAGCCCCACCTGCTCAGAGGAGAAGGGTAGGTGGAGGGGATAAGGATTATGGGATGGGGTGACCTGGAGAGAGCCAGTGAGTGGGATGCAAAGTGAATACGTTTAAAAAATAAAATTAAATAAAAAATATATTTATGCCTGAAATTTAATATAATCTTTTCAACAAATGAGTGTGTATGAAACTTCTCAAGTTTTACCCTAAATTCACAGAGTGGATTAATTTAAATGGATAAGAAGTATACATAGGCATCTTAATTTCAGAGACGATCTATGGGTATGGGTTGCCAGTACTCAGAAAGTTATTCCTACTTGCTAAAAGCTATGTTGTTTGACATAAAGGAATGGTGTTTTAAGTATTTATATGATGATATGACAGTTTTTTCTTTACATGTGGACTTTTTAATACTATATTATCTCTCCTGACACAATGGAAATGGGAATCATAGAGTTCTAGGTTGACAGGCAAAAATTCAATATTGAAAGAAGAGGCCACACATTCAGAGGACAGGCAGCCATTTCTGCCTAGCCAGAGACAAAGCAAGCATGTATCTGTGCCCTTGTACACTTTCCTTATGCTGACATTTTTAAGCAATACACATAGCAGAGGATTTATAGCTAGAAACATTACCAATAAAAGAGACAGAATTGCTTAGCAAGCCACTGACATCACCTTAAATCATATAAAAACAGTTCTGCAGCAGAATTTAGAAACCCATCAGGAGTGGGGAAAAGGGGGCTTATTCAGGTGCACTGGGAAATGCCTGTGATCCTTACACTTAGTTGACACAAAAGGATTGTATGTTCAATTCCAACCTGGCCAATATAGAAAGACCTTGTCTCAAAACAAACAAATAAATAAATAAACAGAACTTGAAGTCAGGACAAATAAAGTTTCTTGTTCCTTCCTAAACAATGAAAGGCTGTATTGTTTATTTTCAGAGATAAATGTGTTTATGTTTAATAAAAACATATGTTTAGTTAAATGATCACTGGGATGATATACCAAGTGAATGTCAAATAAGATCCCTGTCAAACAATGTCCTTATGGCATCTACCAAACTTTACCACACTGCTCATACGGCCCAGTAACTCTTTTCTCAGGTATATACATAATACATATATATCTTTGCCAAAACTTAAGTATCAGAAAGTTTGCAACACACTATTTATAATGGTTTTCTTAGTCAGTGTTCTCTTGTTGTAAGGAGACACCATGACCATTGCAAACTCTCATAAATGACAGCATTTAACTGGGGCTGGCTTGCTGTTTCAGAAGGTTAGTTCATTGTCAACACAGTGAGGAGGTGTGGTGGCAAACACGATGCTGGAGGAGTAACTGAGAGTTCTGCATCTGGGCCAACAAGAAGCAAGAAGAGATAGAGACTGGGTATGGCTTGGGTATTTGAAACTCCAAAGCCCACCCCCAGTAACACACTTCTTCTAACAAGGCCACACCCACTCAAAGGATGTCAAAACTTATCTCTCTCAAGTTGAGCCACTCTATGATAACTAAGCATTCAAATATACGAGCCTATGGGGGTATACCACCATAGGCTCAAACCACCATAATGGCTAAAACATCAGAAACTATACTATTGCCCATCAAAATGGGTAAGTATTTGTGGTTTATTTTGTACATATTACTAGAGACCAGTGAAAATCAAAATTATACCTTCATTTACCAACATGGATGGCTCTCACAAGCTCATACTAACCAAAAATAAAACATCTACTCTATTGTTCCCTTTATTTAAAGACCTGAAGAGATAAAATGAGTAAGTGCTGTTAGAAGTCAGAGAAGTATCATGACCACTGGAAGGAAACAGTAAATGGGGATAGACATGAAATTAGTTTGTGGTAGAGGAAATATCTCTTTAGATGAGGGTGCTACGCTAAAGGTACAACCCCATTATAAAAATTCATTATTCTGTAAACTTATATCAACACAAAGCTTTCTAAAATGGTGACCTCTAAAAGACCCCAAAAGTGCTTAGTCTCACAAATGCTACCACATTTTTAGAGGAAAAAATTGAGAGACAAAAACAAGGGGGAAGAAACATAAAGGTAAGCCATAAAAAAGTGAGAAATAGCAATAACATAGAGAAAACTTATTGGGTACTAAGAGCCCGAGGTATCCACCACTCTTCTATATTATGGCTCTGCTAGACACTTCAAAATCCAGGCAATTACAAAAGGGTCCAGAACACCTTTTTCTACAGGGAGAATGGCACTTATATTTAGGCTAAGTTGTAACACTGTTTAATGTGTAAGTCTTCTCTTTGGGTAATCCACTACATGTCTTCCAGATTATGGTGTTTCTTCTGTTCCAAATGCTATCCTGTCATTTCTGTCGATGTTATTCTCTTTCTTTGATCACATTGGTATGTGAGTGAAGTGCACACACACATGCACACGCACACACATACACGCACACCACAAACACACAGAGACTGGTAGAAATGATCATTGCTATTGCCAATCCTTGAATTTTTATATAATTTGTTTTTATTAGGAATAAGCCTTCCAAAATCATGATGATGTAAAATTAATTCTCTACTACTATCATTCTCAGATAATCCAGCCTTTTTAGGAACCATCACATAATAGCTCCAACCTATACCCACTGTGTTTCTTATTAAACCAAACACCCATTTGAAGTTATTACATAATAACAAATGGTCAATATGATCAAAACTATGAAAACATTAATCACCACAATCTGTTTCATTTATAGTGATTTTATTAAATATATAATCAATAAAACCGTAATAGATCACCTTACCATTTAGCCTTAGGGAAAAAATTGAGTCCAAGAGAGTTGAATAAGTTGTTTTATGGCATATAGCTATGGAAATACAAATGAAACTTCAAGTTTTTTGATCCTGTCTCTAGCATATCTTCAAATGCCTCATATTTTTGAGAGGCATTTACTTCTCACTATATGGAGTTAGCATGAAATGAACATGATTCCAACATTCTTTACTTTCTATTGTAATCAAAAGGCTCCAGGTCTAATGTGTACTTTAACAAGTCATTTGGCTTTTATGTAAAAACAAATAAGTTGAAACAATATTACTAAGTAATATGCTGCTTACTCCTTTGGTTACCAAAGTTTCTTTTTACTTTGTTTTGAAATATTTTTAGAAGTTGAAAGATAACAGATAGTACAAAGAACTCCTGTACAAATTTATCCAAACTGAGGACACTTTTAAGATTTTGCCATCATGTGTATCTCTTGTATTCTCTCTCCCCTACCTTGCCTCTTTCTCTCTCACATCCACAAGTAAGTTTTCTCGATAATATAATTGCATTTGTTGTTGGTCCTCAAAATTCTTCAGCGGAAATTTTACTTTTATTTGCATAGTATGTGTGTATGCTTGTTTAAATGTTTATTGGAATGTGTATGTTTGTGTGTGTGTATGTGTATGGGTGTGAATGTGGGTGTGTGCATGAGTGTGTAGAGCTCCAAGGTTGACATCAGGAATCTTCCTCTATTGTGTTGGTTCACAACCTCTCTAATACTGTAAACCTTTAAGACAGTTCCTCATGTAGTGACCCCCAACCATGAAATCCTTTACATTGCTGCTTCATAGTTGTAATTTTGCTACTATTATGAATCATAATATAGATATCTGTGTTTGTTTCCTGATGAGCTCAGACCTTATGTGAAAGGACATATTTGACCTACAAAGTTGCCATGACCCACAGGTTGAGAAAAGCTGTTTTATTGCCTCAACCCTGTTCACTGAAACAGGATACCTAACATGAACACAGAGCACACCAATATGGCTACTTTAGCTAGCCAAATTGCTCTGGTGATTCTACCACTATCACCTTCAAAGCACCAAGACTATAGACATACTACTAGTCATCCAATAGTTAGGTTCTAGCAACCCATTTGTACAGCAAACATTTTGTCTCCCGAGCCCTTGGTGTATATTTTCTAAGAACAGAATATTTTCCCTTGTAATATCATAATATTTTCACCTGCACTAAAATGCATATTACAATTTTGTCAATTATTTGAACAATGTCCTTTGAAGAATTTTCTCCCTTCAGTCTAAGACCCAATCTAGGACAGCATTTATACATCATTGTCTCTCTTATTTAATCTCATACATCACGAACCAAACCTTTGGTCTTTCTTTTTGCTCATGGCATTGATGTTTCGGAAAATCAAAGCATTTTTCTGCAATACTGCTTTTAAACATAGGTTGTATTGGTTGAATTTTGAAATATAATAAATCATTCCCAAATTGAATGTCTTAAAACAACAACAAACATTTTAGAATATAAAATTTCCATTTCTTACTATTCAGCTAGTCAGCTTCATGGTTCTCTTTCTTTTTTCTTTCTTTCTTTTTTTTTGGGGGGGGGTTGAGGTAGGGTTTCTCTGTGTGGCCCTGGCTGTCCTGGAACTCACTCTGTAGACCAGGCTGGCCTCAAACTCAGAAATCCACCTGCCTCTGCCTCCCAAGTGCTGGGATTAAAGGTGTGCACCACCACTGCCCGGCCCAATGGTTCTCTTTCATTTACACAAACTTGGCTGAAATAGAATGGTCTGACAACCATGTCCAACATGTGGCCTGAAGACTGCATAAACTGTAGGACAGCTTTGAATGCTGTTCACTGTGTCTGTAGATGAAAGTCTCATATTTCAGTATTAGAAGGTCGAATATCCCTGGTAGATAAACTTACTGTAGTGCACAGCACTTGGCTGAGTAACAGCCATGGTGATAATGATGGCTTGGCTCAGCTTTCTGTCATGCATCAGACTAACCTGAGATCACTAACATGGTGTCACTTACAGAGTCTGTATGCTCAGCAAGAGCAAGTCCCAGTGTACTAATGCCGTTTTACGTCTTTGAGTCATGTTAACAAAGTCTGATTGGCCAAAGAAAATCACAAGGCTAGCCCAGAGTCCGTGAAAAAACAATGCTGTAAAATATCAACCATAATTAAATTATTTGCAGACATTTTATATTCTCCAATAGCAGCTAATGACCTGTGATAAAATATTTTTCATGGGTAAATAACATGTTGGTAATAAAAGTACAAGGAGGAAAGCTTTCCTCCAAAATCTTAGCAAAATCTAAATTTGAGATGTCACACCAATGAGAGGAAATAGACTTCACATATTAGCTAAGTAGTAAAGGTTTTCCCCAATCTACTGTTCTTTGTTGGTAAAAGAATTAAATTTAAGAACCAAAAATGAACTCTAATACTCTTCTATACTATAATCCTTATAATTATAATTAACGTAAGTAAGTAGATGACAGATAACTGTGTACAAGTTCTTATTATAAGAAAAACAACAGGGAGAGTATGCTTCTAGAGGAAGCTAAAAGATCTGTCTCCCTAGTGGGGAATTATAGGAAATTCTGAGATGTGCTAATGAAGTGAGCCATATTGTCTTTAATGGCAGCAATACCAAATCTTTCATTAGTGGTCTGTGCTGTGATACAGCAATGGAAAACCTAGGATGCTATTTTTTTCCTTTCTTTCTTTTGTTTAATTTATTTGTTTATATCCCAAATGATGCCCCCTCACAGTCCCCTTTCACAGCACCTCCCCCAACCCTCTTCCCTTCTCCTCTAAGAGGGTGGGGCCCCATAGGTATCCCCCCAACCCTGGTATATCAAGTCCCTGCCAGAGTAGACTCATCCTCTACCATTAATGCCAGACAAGGCAGCCCTGTTGGGGAATGGATATAGTCAGGCTACAGCTTTATAGACAGCCCCCCCTCTACTCCAATTGTTGGGGGACTCACATGGAGACTGAGCTGCATATCTGCTATATATGTGGTATGGTCTAGGTTTAGGCCATGTATACTCTGGTAGGTGGTTCAGTCCCTGAGATCTTCCAGGGATTCAAGTTAGTTGACATTGTTGGTCTTCCTGTGGAGTTTCTATACCCTTCAAGGACTTCAATACTTCTCCCAACTCTTCCAAGGTCAAGAGTCCTTGAGCTTCTTTCAATGTTTGGCTGTGGGTATCTGCATCTGTTTCCTTGGATGTTGGACAGAGACTCTCAGAGGGCAGTCATGCTAGGCTCCTGTCTGTAAATATAACAGAGTATCATTAATAGTGTCAGGGATTGGTGCTTGCCTATGGAATGGGTCTCAAGTTGGGCCAGTTATTGGTTGGCCATTCCTTCACCCTTTGCTCCATCTTTGTCCTTGCATTTCTTCTAGGCAGGACAAATTCTGGGTCAAAAGTTTTGTAGGTGGTTGGTGTCTTTATTCCTCCACTGGAGGTCCTGCCTGGCTAGAGGAGGTGGCCTCTTCAGGTTCCATGATCCACTGTTAGGCAGCTAAGGTTAGAACACATTGACTGCTGGGAGCCTCCTTCATCCCTGGTCTTTGGAAATTCCAAGAAATTCTCCTCAGCCCCCACCTCCAGCAGCTGTAGATTTCCATTCATTCTCCACTCATTTTGGGACTATCTCCAGTCTTTCCCCACACCTGATCCCAACCCTAGTTTATCTCCTGTTCCCCTCTACTCCCCAGTCCTCTCCTTCTATATGCCTCTTATGACTATTTTATTGCCCCTTCTAAATGAGATTCAAGCATCCCCACTTGGGCCTTCTGTCTCATTTAATTTCTTAGAGTCTGTGGGAAGTATCATGGGTACCCGGTACTTTATGGATAATATCCACTTATCAGTGGGTACATACCATGAATGTTCTTTTGGGACTGGATTACATCACTCAGGATGATATTTTTTACTTCCATCCATTTGTCTGTAAAATTCATGATTTCATTGTTTTTAATATCTGAGTAGTAAGTAGTTCACTGTGTAAATGACTCAAACTACATGCCACCCTAGACTTAAATATAAAACTTGTAGATCTCTAAATGTTGGTTTAAGTATTTTGAAGATAACATTAACAAGCTTAATTGAACCTAAGGACGATAAATTTGAAAACTCAACCTTTCTAACTTAAAATTCAAAACAGAAAAAAACTTAAAGGTGAATAATTGAAATGACCATCCAAATCTAGTTTGAGATGCCATAATCTCCCTAACTTGTGATTATTTAAAATACACTTTTAAATTTAACATTGTATATATGATATATTAGACAGAATTAAAATTTACAATATTGGCATATGCAGATATTCAAGAGGTGATGAAAATAACAAAATATAAGAATATAATGTGTATATTATATACACAGTTTACCAACAAGATATACTCTCAGGCCCAACTCTCACACAATTTCAGAAATTAAAAATCTCTTTTATTCATTTAATTGAGTTGTTGGCCAAAGGATTTTATGGAAACCCCTCTAACAACCTAGGGAGTTATTAAGACTATAGGTTGCTCTCTACAAACTGATAGCAAGTCCCCACTGCTGAAGACACCTATAGAACTCACTGAACACAGAAAAATTGAGCTAGTGCCTACATAAAGTTTTTGTCCATATATTCTAGTGTTTTTGTTTCACATAGGTACTCTGCACACTATCTAAATCTAAAGAGAAGCATAAACAAAAAGCCTGCCACAAAGCCTCTATCTACAATACTATCCTGTCTTGGACAATGGTGGCACAAAGCTTGTGGGAGTAACCACCTAATATCTGATTTACTTAAGGCCCACTCCATGAGATGGAACCTATACCCAATACGACATGGATCATCAAGAACCTGAGACTGAATAGCCCAGGGACTTAGGGTAAACAAAATTCTACCATTTTAAAACAAAACCAAATGAAGATAGCAATAAAATCATTCCTAATGATATACTCCTATACTCATAAGTCAGTGCTTGGCTCAGTCATCATCAGAGAAGCTGCCTCCTATAGCCCTATAGCAGATGGGAACAAATACAGAGACTCATAGATAGATATGAGAGAGAGAGAGAGAGAGAGAGAGAGAGAGAGAGAGAGAGAGAGAGAG
>NW_021604589.1:3512629-3546401 GCF_004785775.1 Grammomys surdaster | reverse complement strand
GAGAGAGAGAGAGAGAGAGAGAGAGAGAGAGAGAGAGAGAGAGAGAGCTATCTTAGAACACACAGCTATAAGCGGGATGTCTCCATCAAATCCTACATCTCTGAGCTCAGAAAACCCAATAGAAGAAGAGGGAAGCACAAATAATATAAGCACCAGAGGGGATGGAGGACACCATGAAAACAATGCCCTCTAAGACAACATGATGGAAGCTCATATGAACTCACAGAGACTGAGGCATCAAACACAGGGCCTGCAAGTGACTGCACCAGGTCCTCTGCAAATATATTATAGCTTCCAGTTTAGTGTGTTTATGGGATTCCTGAGTGTGTGAACTAGTGGTTCTCTGATTCTTGTTCCTTCTCTTGGTCTCTTTTCTTTTCTGTTTGTTTGTTTTGACCAATTCCTATGTGCTAGTTTTATTTCTATCTTGTTATATTTTATTATTATCCTTTAGAAGCAAATTTTTCCTAATGAAAGACAGAAAGCAAGTGGATCAGGTAAGGAGGGGAGGTGGGAAGGAACTAGGAGGACTAGGTGGAAAGGAAACTGTAATCATGATATACTAAATGATAGAAAATTCTATTTTCAATAAAAGAAAAAATAAAAATAAAATAAAATCATGAGCCTGGTCCACAGAATGACAGTAGACATACACAGGGATATTATATAATAGCAATGTATGCATATACAAAAATGTAGCATGAATATAATACATATTTATATATATAAATGGGCATGTGCATGCAATATCTATGCATATACCTATATTATGCATACATATGTAGACACTATATGTGCACTTATATAAGTATGTGTGAATATATAAAACATACAATAAATATGAATTAAATTCTATCTGTGAAAACTCTTTTCTTAAATAATAGTCTATCAAAAATGACATGAAGTTGGGAAAATGATGTCCTGGGAGTGTGATGGGGGAGTGTAAGGGAGAAGACAGAAGTAGATTTGATCACCTTTCAGTGTACATATTTATGACATTCTTAAGAATACAGAAAAATTAAACAGTCATGCAAGTCTCTGATGAATATGAACTGTAGGTGTGAACCATTACAATCACTATTTCAGTATGCACTTAGAGCTCACTAACATTTGGGAAAGAGTGGCTCTTTTGTGATGCTGCCGATGCCCAAGTATAAAGTCAAAATCATTTCTCATTTCAACCTAAGGAAAGCTTCATCCAGGTAGCTTGGTCAATCTTATTCCTCTGAAAGATAATGGTCCACCTTTCTTGAACTACAACTGCAAGTTTAAAAAAAATGGCACTTCTGCAAAAACTTCAACTGCATTGGTGCAAAGGAGGAGACTAGGAGAACGGGAAAGAAAAAATAAAAAATAAAAGAAGATATTAATGGTTTGTACTTTATAGTAACCATGTATGTAATCACAGACAAGACTAGAATTCAAGCTATATTATAGGCTTCTATGATCTTATACAAGAGTTCTTTTTAAAAAATTCTAACATTTATTTTTTTTGTTTATGTGCATGAATATTTTGAATATACACCACAGGCATCAGATCACCTTGAACTGGAGTCATAAATGACTATGAGCCATCATAGGTATGCGGAGAAGAAAAATTAGACCTTTTTCAAGAGCATCGAGTGCTCTGAACACCTGAGCCATCTCTACAGTGCCATGAAAGAGTTCATGACTCTCAAGACTAACCTTCATCATTAATAGTATCTCTTAGCTTTAAATAAAATACGATGTAGAACTTTTCTCTAGAAATGTGAATAAGATGTTAGACTTTGTGTGACAGTCCTTTCTCCTGATATATGTAAAAAGATCCAGGCAGCCCTGAGAAAACTGGAATGTCTCCAAAAATGACTCACATCGAGTAGGCAAAGATGAGAATTGTTCTTAGTGTTCAATGCCAAATGACAATGCCATGCACTTCAATTGATTTTACATTTATCTGACTCTTGGATTGGGAAATCTATGTCCTCTTCCCACAAAAGCCATAGGATGCAAGGAAAGGCTTTTAAACTATCTGACAAGAGAATGTGCAGTTTCTCATAACTGCTCATCCATACATTGACTTCACAAACATACGGAGTATTTAGTAAAGAGATAGTTTTCAAAGGAAAACAAAATTCATGTTTGTGCTCAAATCACCACAGTTTTATTTTTTAAAAAATAATTTATTTTTTCCCAAATCGTAATTCATTCACACGGGGGTTATAAACATAGAAAGGCAGGATGTGGGGAAGGGAATGACACTGGAGTGTGGGTGTTCAGGGGGAATACAGATATCTTTCAGAACCGGGTATCAGCTGGGTGAAGGTTCAGGGGACAAGTCACTATGACTCTGCCTATGACTCGCTTGTCCTTATCTAAGTTGGTATTGTCTGCCAAAGCTACCTATTTACAAGGTCTATGACTACTCAGGCTTGTAAATTTCCACAAAAGCTGCCTGTTTACATTAGCTTATAGCCATCTGTTTCGATGTTTTTCCACTGAGACCCAAGACTTGGTGTTAGTATACATGTATGACAGGCCTATTGCTGATTTTAGGCCTATGGCTGATTTTAGGCCTTCAGTGTGTAAGCAGGGATGCCCCTGACATCTCCTCCCTTCTCTAAGTATAGAAGGGCTGTGGCAATTCTAATCTTGTGAAGGCTGGGATAGAGGCCTGACCTCCAGTAATTGAAGGGGACTTTGTAATGACTCCGGTCCCCCTGTTGTTGTCCAGTGAGGCATGAGGGCCATACCCATCCCTATGTCTTTTTCCTGGAAGGGCAATACTTTTGACATCGACCCCTATGCAGTCAGCCTTGTCCCTCAGGGAACCCAGAGAGATATTTTTAACTTTTATTTATATTCCCTTGCACTGCTTAGCCTCGCAGCCTAAGCAAGAATTCAGATCGCCAGTCAGAGGGGTTTCTGGGTAGCCCCTCTCTGCTTGGTCTAGGGGAAGAAGTCCCCCCTTTTAGGTTGATCACCACAGTTTTAAAAGGATAAAAATATACAAAATTAACATGCCCATCAAGTGATGAAAGACATAAAATGTATCCTGACAGAATGAGATGTTTGAGTAAGTAACCATTTCCTATGTCCTCTTTTTGTATTTTTTAATTAACACATGTTAATTATACATAATAATTTGTTTCATTATGACCTTTCTGTACAGTACAGAATGTGGTTTTTAACATATTTTCCCATCTTCAACCTTTCTTGTTCCCTTCCCATTTACACTGGCCCCCCTTTCTCTTCTCAACTCTTCCTCTTTCTATTTTCATGCCCCTTTTTCCTTTATGAAAACCAAATGGATTCAATTGGGATTGCTTAAAAGAGCAAATGTGAAGACCCATTTACTAGAGTTTGGACAACTTATCAGTGACTACGCCACTGAAGAAATTGTCTCCCCCAGCTAACTTCATATAGATTGTCAGGAGTGATGGGGCCTTCTGAGTCCCCACCCCCAGCAATCGTTAAGTAGCTATAAATTCTCAGATAAGGGTGGTGCTTCATCTGTCACTCCCCTTCCTATAATAGAATATTGAAAATCCTATGTAATGCAGGTCTTATGCAGGTAAAAGCAGCTGCTATGATTTCGTAAGTGTAATGGCCACATTGTACCCAGAACACAGCATTCAAATTAGTGCTGAAAAGGTACACTGTGTTGATACTTGAGTGAGATCTGGAAAGAAGGGAAAAGTTTTCTCACAGAAAGGAAATTCATAGGATGTTTACTTTGAGTAAATAACAAGTTGGAGGTTCATGGTGAGGTACCAAAATTGAAAAGTAAGTCTAGTCTTGAATTTCATAATTTAGTCCTAGGTATGTCACATATAAATAGAAAAATTAAAAACTCATAAATTCAAATTCTTCAAAATAAAAAAGTACACATGTGCTCTACTCTCTCCTCATCCTGAGATCCTTTCTTCTCCCTGATAGCATAGGCTTTCTAGATTCCTGGCCTCAACAGACGCTACAAATTAAGCATACAAGTAAATCATCTGAACCTAGAATACACATATAAGAAAGAACATGTGGTATATGCCTTTCTAGATTTGAGATACCTCACTCACAAGTATTCCAGATCCATTCATTTTTGTGAATACCTTATAATTTCATTTTTTCTTTACAGCTGAGTAAAATTCCATTTTGTATATTATACATCATTTTTTCATTATGCATTTTATTATGCATACGTTATGCATTGATGACTTGATCTGAGAATATAAACATGCTGTCTACTTTGTGAAAAGTTTGACAAGCTGAATACTTGGGAGTGATGCATTCTCCTGTGTGTCCCACCACAATAGCTCATATCTTTAAAATTCTCTGCCTTTATGTTCTCACCTTTGCCTAGCCAATTATTATTATTTCAATTTTTAATATCATTTCTTCATGAACCACATTTCTGGACTCTTAGACTATTTTAGTTCCACATACTGTGTGCTCAAAGTCCTCTATTGTTCATCTATCTTAACTCTTAGTGTTTAATTATAAATGCTTGTTAAATCAAGGTTTTCAAACTGGCTTTACGTATCTTTTTAAGCTCTTTGTGAAAGTGTATAAGCTTTAATAGAGTGCATGTGAAGGAAGACTTAGTAATATCCCATATCAACCCTGATATTTTGTTATGCTAAAGAAAGTATAAATTAATCAATTACTATATAACAAATTACCACAAATGTAGGAATTTAAAACAACATTCATTTATCTTCATACAGTCTCTGTTCATCAAAAGTTCAAGTCAGCCTGGATTAGCTGTTCTCCCAATTTCAAAGTCACTCAAGGGACTCACTATTAGGGCTATGCTCAATTCCTAGAACTCTCTAGAAATCTCATACGGTTGTGCTAAAGGTCAAATTTAATTCTTACTGTTAGACTGAAATTCCTGCTTTCTTTCTGCCAGTTTTCTGACATGCATTATATGTTCCTACTCTGCACACATTCCTTAAAGCAGGCTCCTCTGTGGGCCTTTTAACATGGCAACTTCTTTTAGGTCAGAAAGCAAGACTGTCTTGCAAGAGTCACCAAAGAGAAACTCACATATAGTAGCAGTATTAAGTAAATTAAGTACCTTTGTCTTATATGACAATCAAAGCTTTTACATTTTTAGATATGTTTTAATATATCTCACTATCATTATCATACTCTATTCAATAAAAGCAAATCCTAGGCTTTTCCAGCACAAAAGGGAACTAACTGTGTTATATGGAAACCCAATTCTGCCTACCACAAAATTGAACTATTTGAAGACCAGGTAGATTTCCCCAGAAACACTTTAGTGTCATGACATAGACATAGGAGCCAGACTTTAAAATAGAGTCCTCTTGTATAATACTATTTGTATTAGGCTTTTTCTGTATAATCTATGGGGTACGGCAGAAGTGGTGTTGTAATTTCCAAGACTAAATTGTGCTTTTAAAAAAATCAGTGAAGTTCCCATCTATCTGTTATTCATTCTCAAGCAATCTGCTTTCATGCCATAAGGAAATTCAAACAATCATTTAAGTCATTCATGAGCCAACTAACTACAAAACTTGCTGCCAATTAGACTGCCAGATACAACCTATAATACTAGTACCATTCAAATTTTAAATAAATAATGAAGAATGATTCAGTGTACTTATGATATACACTGGATGTTATTATTTATCTAAAATCAAATGAAAGTTGATTCTTGAATTTTGTTTGCAAAATTTTCTTTCTTAACTTGTTTTATTTATTTATTTACATTTCAGATGTTTTCCCCCTTCCAGGTTTCCCCTCCACAAACTCCCTATCCCATCCTCCACCCCCTTCTTCTATGAGGGTGCTCTCTCCCACCCACCAACCCACTCCTGCCTCACTGCCCTAGCATAGTAATATGCTGGGGCATAGAACCTCCACAGGACCAAGGGGCTATCCTCCCATTGATGCCAGATAAGGCCAACCTCTGCTACATATGCAGCTGGAGCAATGGATCCCTCCATGTGTACTCTTTGGTTGGTGATTTAGTCCCTGGGACCCTCTGGAGTAGGGGGTTGCTTGGTTGATATTGTTGTTCTTCCTATGGGGTTGCAAACCCCTTCAACTCCTTCAGTCTTTCCCCAAATTCCTCCATTGTGGTCCCCATGCTCAGATCAATGATTGATTGCAAGCATCTACATCTGTATTAGTCAGGCTCTGGTAGAGCCTCTCAGGGGTCAGCTATACCAGGCTCCTGTCAGCAAGCACTTCTTGACATCAGCAATTGTGTCAGGGTTTGGTGGCTATATATGGAATAGATTCCCAGGTAGGGCAGTCTATGGATAGCCTTTCCTTCAGTCTCTGCTCTATTCTTTGTCCCTGCATTTTCTTTAGACAGGATCAATTCTGGGTTAATATTTTTGAGATGGGTGGGTGGCCCCATCCTTCAACCAGCAGCCATGCCTAAACTCTGGGTATGATCTCTACAGTTTTTCTCTCCTCTTTGTTGGGTATTTTGGGTAATATCATCCCTGTTGAGTCCTGGGATTCTCTTGATTTCCTGGCACCTGGGACTTTCTAGTGGCTACCCTCAGTTCCCTATCCCCCACTATACACCTCTATTCAATTTCCTGACCCTTTGTACTCCTCCTCCCACACCTGATCCTGGCCACCCTTTTCTCTCCCCCTCCTCTCTACCTCTTAGATCCCTCCTTCCCTCTACCTCCTGTTATTGTGTTGTTCTCTCATCTACGTAGGACTGAAACATCCACATTTTGGTCTTTGTTCTTCTTGAGCTTCATATGGTCTGTGAGTTGTATCATGGATATTCTGAGCTTTTGGGCTAATATCCATTTATCAGTGAGTACATACCATGTGTGTTCTTCTGTGACTGGGTTACCTCACTCAGGATATTTTCTAGTTCCATCCATTTGTCTATGCATTTCATGAAGTCATTGTTTGTAAAAGCTGAGTTCTATTATGTAAGTGTAGCACATTTTTTTATCCATTCCTCTGTTAAGAGACATCTGGGCTATTTGGAGCTTCTGCCTATTATAAATAAGGCAACTATGGAGCATGTGTCCTTGTTATATGTTGGAGTATCTTTTGGGTATATGCCCAGAAGTGGTATAACTGGGTCCTAAGGTTAGTACTATGTCCAATTTTCTGAGGAGCCACCAGACTGATCCCCATCAAAATTCCAACTCAATTCTTTACAGAAAGAAAAAGAGCAATCCTGGGAAAAAGCCCAGGATAACTCGAAAACTATTGTCAACAATAAGAGAACTTCTGGGGGAATCACCATCCCTGACTTCAAGTTGTATTACAGAGCAACAGTGAAAAAAAAAACACCACACCTGCATGGTATTGGTACAGACTTAGGCAGGTTGATCAATGTACTAGAGCTGAAGACTTAGAAATGAACCCACACACCCATGGTCACTTGATCTTTGACAAAGAAGCCAAAAGCACCCAGTGAAAAAAGGAATATATTAAGCAAATGGTGTGGGCTCAAGTGGCAGTCAGCACATAAAAGAATGAAAATTGATCTATTCTTATCTTCTTGTATAAAGCTCAAGTCCAAGTGGATGACGGACCTCCACATAAAACCAGATACATTGAATCTAATAGAAGACAAAGTGGGAAAGGACTTTGAACACATGGGAACAGGGGAAAATTTCCTGAACAGAACATCAGTGGCTCAGGCTCAAAGATCAACTATAGACAAATGGGATCTCATAAAATTGAAAAGTTTCTGTAAGGCAAAGTGGCTCAGGCTCAAAGATCAACTATAGACAAATGGGATCTCATAAAATTGAAAAGTTTCTGTAAGGCAAAGGACACTATCAACAGGACAAAATGGAAACCTACAGATTGGGAAAAGATCTTACCAACCCTGTATCCGATAGAGGGCTAATATCCAAAATATACAAAGAACTCAAGAAGTTAGACTCCAAAGAATCAAATAACCCTATTAAAAATGGGATACGGAGCTAAACAAAGAATTCTCAACTGAGGAATCTCATATGGCAGAGAAGCACTTATAGAAACGTTAAACGTCTTTAGTCATCAGAAAAAATGCAAATCAAAACGACCCTGAGATTCCATCTCGCACCAGTCAGAATGGCTAAGATCAAAAACTCAGGTGATAGTAGATGCTGGTGAGGATGTGGAGAAAGAGGAACACTCCTCCATTGTTGGTGGGATTGCAAGATGGTGCAACCACTCTAGGAAGATTTTTTCCTCTTAAATATCGTTTTCTTATCTGCCATGAGCCACAAGAGTGACCCCGATCCCTCAGCTTAGCTTCAGTTTGATCATCTCACTAAAGCTGCGACCGACATGTCAACTGTAACTTCATGAGAGACCCTAAGGTATGGCTTTCTGGGGAAACTTTTCTCAGATATCTGTCCCCCAGAAATTCAAGTAACTTATGTTTGTCATGTACAGATAATAAATTTGAGGAGTACAGTAATGCAGTAGACACTAATATGTTTCTAGAGGGATGAATATGAAAGATAACTGCCACCCATTTTCTTGTCTGGCCAGCTTGATTCTTTTATAAGATGCAATTATCAAAGATGGTTCTATATTTGAGAAGCAAATTCTCTTCTCTAGTTGAGTAGGCTCATAGTTCAAAAGTATCAGTTAAGAACAAATATTTAGAATGTCATTAGGGATTGTGCTGTTTATTAAAATGGTGTTTGTAAATTCTCTTTGAAGATTCATAATTTCACTAGCCCTGGGTACCTGGCTATATTTCCAGTAGCAGGCATGATTTCCCCATTGTTGAGCAGGCCTTAACACCAACTAGAGAACTGTTGGTTATTGTGAAAGTATGTGTGCCACTGCTGTGCATTTAACAGCAAATAATGAATAGAGAGGCCATGAATTTGTAGTAGAGAAAGAAGGGGTAGATGGGAGAGTTTGAAAGAAAGTAAAAAACTATGATGCAGCTATGTTAAAATTTCAAAAATAAGAGAAGTAATAAAAATCAGTTAAATTGCTATAGAAACTTTCTAAAATGTGGGGTGGTGGGCTGTGAGGGACAGCATGATTTTAAAAGGTTTATTGTCATGGTGGAAAGTGGATAAAGCTGTACCCCATCTGACTGAAGACTCCGAGACACACACTGAGATCCAGAGAGATGCACTGAGTCCCACAGAAGACAGACCTAGACCTTCCAGCTACAGATGAACTCTCTTGCTAAAGTCAAATGGCTACTGAACTTAGAAAAAGCTACATGTTAGTAAAGAAAACAGTGTCTATCTAGATTAATCGGATGTTATTACCCTCAAACTGTACAACCCATGACAATGATCCCTTGCCTTCCCAGCCCCCACCCTCAACTCTCCTTACCCTGTGACTAATTGTGCTACCCTCTACATCCTGTGTAGTGTTTTCTTTTGACTTTTACTTCATCCAAAATTTTCACTACAAATGACACAGTCACTCCAGTGATGCCCCTCCTTTTTAAACAAGAAAAAGGAAGAACTGTGGGGTGGTGGGCTGTGAGGGACAGCATGATTTCCCTGCAAGGGACTGTATACATTTCGCCATGCTCTCAGACTCCAGGCTCCTGACACGAGGCTGAAGACCTCCATCGATCTGTGCCTTTCAGACACGTATGACAACGCCCCTACTAGCCCCTCCACATGTAGGGGGCATGACTACAGGACTCAAAACATCTCCATATTCATGAGATAACTAAAGGCCAAAGGGCAGAGCCAATTAAGCTTTCCTTCTCAGACCCTCCTCCTACTTATAGAAGGTATTTAACCTCAGGCCCGCCCTGAGAACACAGGGTACAGCTTTATCCACTTTCCACCATGACAATAAACCTTTTAAAACCATGGACTACCTCTCGTCTTTGGGGTACGCCATGGAGAACTGTGGAGAAGGCCTTCAACTACTGAGCCTAACCTCCCACAGAAGACCCCTCTGCGTTCCAGCCATGGAGCCCAAGCCAAGACCCAGCCAAGCGAGTCACTGTGACCAAGGGTTTCATTCCTGCAGGCTGCCTCCGGAGCTTGTCTTCTCCCTCTACTCCTTTCATCTGGGGGTAGGTCTAGCCCATATGCCTCGTCTAGGTCCTTCTGCGGCCTCTTAGGAGCCCAACGGCTGAGACCAGCCAATCCCCCATTTGGCTCCTGGCTCAGGGATGCCCAACCCAAAAGCTCTGGCCCACGCAGAGTCTCAGACTGTGATCTCCACACGCCCAGAATGGAGCCCAATAGCTTCCCACAACCTGGCATCCACCTGGAGCTGCGTGGAGTGAGCACAGTCGAATTCCTGCGCTTCTGCCCTCTGAGCCGTGGCTCCTGCCGCCTGGGGCAGGAGACACGCGGAACCCACAACTCAACCCACCGGACCCACACCCACGAGCGAGCTACACCCCACACTAAAATATATACATATATAAAATGTTTAAATGGTGTCACCCTATAGTTGGAAGAAATACCCCTAACTAGACACCATACACTACCAAGTAAAACCCAGAATACTTGGAATGTTGACAATGAGTCCCAAAGAATCCCACAAACACTGAAGGTTTTTTGTCAATGCCATTGGTTATCTGCCAGAACTTTACTTGATAAGTAAATCCTTATTAATGAACATCCTACATACTCGGATCATAAGATCATAAGACATGGAGAATTTTTGCTTTGTTCATAGTGTTAAAAGATGCTATTCATGCTACTGGAGGAGGTAGAAAGATTATCAGAGGTAGAGGTGGTAAATGACTCAAAGAAACAAGGTAATATAAACTCACAGTGATTGTGACAGTGTCGACATGATGTGTGGCAAGCTTAAGCCAAAGCAAATTTCAGCATGGCCAAGGGGAGGTGAGGACAAAGGTTGATCACAACCTAGGTGACTACCAACTTTTGATTGCCATTAGGAGAAGGAAAGTCAGTTTTCATCAACAGTATGTTACCTGCTATATCAAGCATATTCTAGGGCAGGCCACATGCCCAAGTATAGTTGGTCAATGAAACTGGTCTGAGTAGTTTTAGAGAGAGAGAGAAATACCCAGGAGGAAAGATGTGAAGTTGAGTGGGTAGAGAAGATCTGGGAGGGAGCACAAATTTGATCAAATTCTCAAAGAATTAATAAAAATATTATTTTTTTAAAAATCAGTTAATTTTATTCTTTATTAATGAAATGTTTCAGTATTTATTCAATTGAATTAAAGTCAAACAGAACTCCTTGTTAGAAAATTCAAAAGGCACTTTTTTGTCATCCATGCTTACTAAAGTTGGCAACAGGGGCTTGAACATAACAGAGCCTGACAGCTTGATTCAGTCTGAAAATGCTGATGACAGGCAAGTGATGTATATTGTAATTAGAAAGTCTTGCAGAAATGCCAATTGCACACTACAAAACTAAGAGATTAGGTGCTATCCATTTGTCTTCGGTGAAAATGAAAAGATGTTTAAAATGATTTATGAGCTGGCAAGATAGCTCAGGGATTAAAAGCATTTTTCCCCAAGCCTAATGACCTGTGTTCGACCCCAGGAATCCAAATGGAGGAAGGAGAGAATTAACTCTCCCAAACTCTCTTCTGACTTCCACATGTGCACCATTGCATGTGAGCATATTCAAGCATACACACCCAAATAAACAAAGTGTAACCAAATTTTAAAAGGATTTATACATTATTAAACATAGAGCTAGAAAGAAGAGAGGAAATGAAAAACCCTAGGATTTAAAGAGTAGTGATCCTCCACCAAGGGCTGTTCTCCTTCCACTTAGGATATTTGTGACCATCTAGAAAAGGTATGGTTGTCACAACTGGGAGTGGTAGCTACTTTACATCTATTGGATGTTCACTGGGACAACTGCTAATGTCTTCTGACTTACAGGAACACCTCTATTTTAAAAAATCCAAGGTTTTTTAACTTCCAAGGTTGAGAACCTTGATCCAGAGAAGCAGAGGGGCGTAAAAGGATTATTACACTGGCAAAACCCATTGCTGCAATCTTCTGGTATTCAGGATATTTCTACTGTGAAAACATTTAGTGCCTTGACCTAGTCTATACTAATATATTCATTTACATATCCCTACAATTATTCTTTTTTTTCCATTGAATAAAATTTTATTTAGTTCTTCAACATGACAGGTGTTTGGGGGAAAAGCTAACATGTATAAGAAATTCATTCTTGTATTAAAGAAATTAATATGTACCTGAAACTGATATGAGAGGTGAGTCAAATGTGTGTTATTTCCAATGAAACATAAATATTTGAGTTAATAGTAAATGCACATAGGAGGAAAAAGACAAAATGAACCAAACCTCTTAACTTTTTAAGCGTAATAAACAAGGTGTTGTATAATTTTGACAAATGGGCAATTTTCTTAAAGCAAACATTTCAGTAACAATTGTCACAACACTGTGGGCTATACAATGTGTAAAGCTAGGTGAACACGTGTTTTCATTGATTTGCTTTCATTTACCTTTCCTCTAGTACAACATTTAGTAATTTGTGAAAAGAATAAAACAGGTGTTTGTAGAAAATAGCAATTGAATGACAGATAAAACTCTAATGATGAGTGAAGAGCTGGTTTTAGGATGTTTGAATGCCTTGCACAAAAATGGAACTTTGAAGAAAGACTGAAAAAACAGTCTGGGCAGGATCTGAATATACCTTTTAGGAGTGCTGATTCTGTTGGGATTAGAAAATGGGTAGATCTGGCAATTTCAAGAAAGACTTCAAAGGCAAGCAAGGGAAAGGTATAGGAAACAAGCAGTCTGGCTGGTATTTGAGATTTTAGAGGAAAATGGAGAGAGAGAGAGAAAGAAGGGAAGACTTGATGGAGATCTCCTATTTGGGCTCTCTTTCCACTTATTGCTTGTCTGAGAGTCTTTGCATCTGCTCCCATCAGCTGCCTTCAGAAGCCTCTCTGATGATGATTGGCTTAAGGACCTATCCATGTTTTGTTTTGATTTTTTTTATTCTAGATCTCTGGGCTATCCAGCCTCCAGTTCCTGGTCAACCAGGCAGTGTCAAACATGGGCTTCCTCTTGTGGCACAGACCTCAAATTAGGCCAGTCATTGGTTAGCCATTCCCACAAAAATTTGAGCTGAAGGGGATGGCTGCCTCATAGGAAGACCAACAAAATCAATTAACTTAGAACCCTGGGAGCTCCCAAAGACTAAGCCTCCTCCAACCAAAGAGCATACATGGGTTGGTCTGAGCCCTTTCCCCAACTCCCACACTTATGTAGCAGAGGGCTACCTTGTCTGGCCTCAGTGAGAGAGGATATGACTAATCCTGTAGAGACTTGATCCCCCAGGGTGGGAGGATATGGGGAGCACCTGCTCAGAGGTGAAGGGGAGGAGAATAAGGGAAGAACTCTGCAAGGGGGCCCCAGGGGACAACATTTGGGAATATAAATACGTATGTAAATAAGTAACATCATTAATTTAAAAAATATCATAGAAGACAAACCTGAGCATGGAGGTTCAGGCCTATAATATCATTACTTGAGGGGCAGAGGCGCTGAGGCAGGAGAACTGAAACAAGTTTGAGGTCAGCCTGGACCACAATCATGAATTCTAGACCACCCTGTGTTGTAGTGTAACACCTTTTCTCAAAGTAAAATAAATAGATAGATAAATAAATAAATAAATAAATAAATAAATAAATAAATAGAGGAAAAGTGGATAAACAGCTTTATTCACTGTGGGGAGAGATAACTTTCCCATGTTATGGGGAATAAAACCACAAATGTTCTAACATATATTTTCCCACTCTAAGTGCCATATTCAGAAATCGCTTGCCATCTTTCCATTTGATTCATAAATAAGAACCTTCTGCTTCAGGCTCTTCTCTTTATTTCCATTCTCTCATTGCATTCCTCTAACCCAGTCCTTCCATTTGGATGCCTCAATTCTTTTTCTCTTGCATGTCAGGAAAGTCACTCTCTTACTCACCAGCTGTTCCCCTGCTTCTGTTTATGGTAATTCCCTCTGGTATACGCTTTCTCTTTTCATACTTTCAGCTATACATGACCAACAATGGTTCATTTTTTTAGTGGAGAAGTTAAAAATCAAATAACTCATAATGTTTAAGTTGCATTTTATTCTGAGTACTGTGATGACATCTAGAACTGTCTAACTCCATTCTAGCATGTACACTCCTTCTTCCCTTATCCTGCATATCCATGCTGTGATATGCTAGCCATATATTAGTCACTTGGGAGCCTTGGCTATAAAATTAACCATGCTGTTTTCAACTAACTTTTTTACTTAATAATGGCCCCAAAGCACAGGAGTAGAGATGCTAAAAACATGGAAATGCCTTCCTTTAACTATGGAGGTAATATAAGCTCCAAACTAAATAGAGAAAGAAAAAATGCATGTTAAGGCTGGTAAGGGTTATGATACGAATTAATCTTTAACCCAGGCGATTATAGAAAAGAGGAAGGAAAATTAATGTGGGCTTCATCTCAAACTCCAAATGTTATTTCAATGGTCCATTGTAACAACAAAGAGAAGACATTACATCTGTGCTAGAAGTGTGTAAGAAAAATAAAGTACACATAGAATTCAGTACTATCTGAAGTTTGAGTCATTCACTGGGAGTTTACTTGTAGATTTTCCTATAACCAATCTTTTCCTTACCATCCTTACTATGTCTTTCAAATCAATCAATGTTTAATCAGTCCTTGTGGGACAGGAAGCATCAGTAGTTTCCTATTGTGGGATATGAAACATAGTTGAATCAAACATAGTTGAATCAAACATAGTTGAATCAAACATAGTTGAATCAAACATAGTCAGGACTTTTGGTTTGCTGGGAAGTAACAAAGAAAGGAGACTGCTTGATGGGACAGAAGAGGATCTGAGTTGTATCCAAATCTCAAGATGAGAAAATTACTTAGCATAACATAGTAGAGTCTCAGGTCGAACTTACTCTGGGTCACCAAGGAGAAAAACCTGTCTGGTCAGGTCTGTGGGCCCTCGTGAATGGCTCTGCTAATGTTTTATTTTTGTCTGTAAAATTACATAATCTATTGAGAAAAAGCAAAACAAAAAATAATTCTTTAATCTAAGTTTGATCTAGTCCCCCAGTTAAAATGATTGGAGACTTGGCTTATTTTGAAAACTGTATGGGGTCAGTACTATAGAATATCCACTACTATACAAAGGCATGTACCTTATAGAAGATCCATGGTCATAGTCCTGGAGCCTTCATAAGGCATTACAGCATAATCAGATTTTATGAAGAGGACAACAGACAAAAGAGAGACTATTGACATTATAAGATGTCTCCAAATAAGAACAAGAAGTGCGATGGATATGTCATCAACACCCACAACCTCACTGAGAGAAGTCAGAGCCTGAGCCAAGTAGGCCTAATAAAGAGCATCAGAAAATGTATAAAACTGGACATTAGAGCCTGATGTGACAGTATATGCTTACAATCTCTG
This sequence comes from Grammomys surdaster, assembly GCF_004785775.1. NCBI lineage: Eukaryota > Metazoa > Chordata > Mammalia > Rodentia > Muridae > Grammomys > Grammomys surdaster. Next base: position 3,531,039 of record NW_021604589.1, on the reverse strand, counting down.
TTACGTGGATAGCTTTAGGATCTAGAATTCAAGGGTTACCTGGTTAACATAGTAAACTCCAGATAACTGTAGTCTATACAGTGAGATCTAATCTCAAATAATAATAGAAAAGATTTGTCTATAGGCACACTGGGTGTGCTTTCATAGGGCTTCAAAATCACTAATGTGGGGTTTGAGGGAGCAAAAAATATGCCTTGGAATTTGAGAAATGGTAGAAATGAAGAGGTTTCACCTGAGAAGCTATACTTCAACCTGAATGTAGTATTTTTTTCCAAAGGCCTCTTTAATTCTTCAGGAATGATGAAGCAAGTAATTCAGACTGATTTGGGTCACTAATCATAGGGAAAAGGCTTAACTGTTTCAGGTTGTCAAAAAAAAAGTCCTCCAAAAAACCTAGCCAGCATAGTTAGAATGGCTGTTGGGAGAAAAGCACTGGGCCAACGGAAAGTCGGCCCTGTCAGAAATAAACAATGAGACTGGGAACTTGTGTCTGAAGCTCTCTGCACCCTTTTCCCTCATTTGAGAAACAAGGAAAATGCACCAAGTTAGTAACTTTCAAATACAATTGTCCCTTTTTAAGATTCCCAGTGGACGTTTGAAACTGCAGGCGATATAAAAACCTTACCTATACCAGTTTTCTTATACATACATATGTATGATAAAGTGTAAAATATAAATTAGATATGTTAAAAACTTAATAACAAAATTAAAATATTTTGAATGTGATCTCTTTCTTAAAACACCTTTTTTGGCAACACACACTTTATTTATCTAAATTCCTGTACCCTTTTAACATTTTAAACATTGGAAACTAATACAAATAAAAATATATAAATAAATAAGCCAAACAAAACATCCTATTTGTGACCTAGAGACGTCAGGAACTGTTAGATACAAAATAGTATCAGATCTTTGCCTATGTATGTCTATCTCACCCCTCCCAACCTCTGTCTGATACTTTTTTGCCCTTCTTTTTGGTTATTCTAACTCCTGTGTAATAGAGAATTAAAGTACCAACCTCAGTATTTCAAAAATTCAGAGAAGGCCAAGCACTAAGTAAGCAACACTCTCAGAAACATTCCAACTCCAATAGCTCTTTTTCCATTGGCAGAGGTCTTGGCTGAACAACCAATGATTCTATAAATCAACAGCTGGATCTAAAGACCAAGGAAAGGCCTGAATAGAATATAGGAACGTGTGGACGTCATTAACCAGTTCCACCCTACAGATGTCCAAGGACACTAAGCTCATATACACTGCGGAAGACTCCTTTGTACCTCCATCTTTACTGAAACTTCTCATTACCTCTTGACACACTTTGAATAGCAGAGGCCAATGAGTGAGTGACCAGTTCCAGGAACATATATTACAAAGTTGGTGCCATTTAGTCTTGGAGAAGTTAAGGTAGATCCTGGTATACGAATGGAAGGGGGAAAATGAAGGGTAGTCCTGGTTCTCAGTAGCAGTAGTAATCAGTCTTGAAGAGGTCATCACAGACAAGGTGATGTTCTAGGCTTGCTATTCAGTCCACTTGATTAGCTTCATACTCAGCCTGCCTAGGTGGACTTTAACCACAGCCTCATTGAGTTTCTTAGGCAATAAGTGAGCCAAAACAAGTTATTTGAATAGTTCCAGAGCTCAATATGTGCCATAACCATAAATCAGTGTGACCCATGGCACACACCAGGTTGACCATCCAGCCCTCATCCTGCTGGATGATGTAGTGTTTGCTCTTCACCCAGTAGTGCTCTATCTGTGACTTGAGAGTCAACCTATCCAGTGTCCATGTTGAGCCACTTCATATCAACTTCCAAATCCAAGTGTCCAATTTTTCACACAGTGGCATCATGCTTCGTTTGTACAATATGCTGGACAAAGCCTGGTCTACATAGTTCCAGGGATAACTGGTACTACACAGTGAGACCATGACTCAAATACAAAAACAAAAAACAAAAAACAAAAACAAAATCTGGTCAAGCATAACATCAACACAGCCTAGGGTAGGGACAAAGACGTTTCCCTCCATACAAACTTCATTCTTGGTGGTCACATCAGAGCCCTCCAGGGAAGCCTCTGTGCAATGCATTGATGTCAATATCATTAATGATGACTTGGGCCTCAATGTCTTCTAGGACCTGAGCAAAGCCCTTTTCTACATTGCCATAGCCTCATACCACCAACATCTTGCCTCTAATTAACACAGCTTGATGCCATTTATGAGGGACTCCAGGTATCCATAGAGGTTGAGAGATTTGTTTTGAGTGACCTAATCATTGATATTGATGACAGACACATTCAATATCCCATTGACCACCATCTGGTAGAGGCTGTGGACCCTAATCTTTGTCTTCTCAGAGATACTTTGGATGCTGAACAGAAACTTTGGTACCTGAGTAAGGTCACCACCATCATCCAAAATTATGTTGAGGAGCCTGTCCCTTAAAGTGTAGTATCTGCTCACTGCAGCACAGGTGCTCTTCACCAATTTCATTTTTCTAGGCATTCATTGGAGTGTCATCATTGGCTATAATGATCCTGAGTAGAGAGGATGTTGCATCTGGACCATCACAACTCAGAATTCAGGGCCACTAGAGTCTCAGTGAGAACAATAGATTCCACAATTAGGCAGCTAATGCAGCAGTGGCTTGGGAGTACATCTCCCTTATACACATCTAATTTGGCATGTCATTCTTGGCAATAGCCACACCCTTTCCTCCCAGGCAATCAGAATGATCTCTGTTGAGTTTTTAGGGCAGTTTATCAGGCACGCTTGGCAGTGCTCCTATCAGAGTGATCAATTCAGGAGAAGGGAACTGGGTGGTGTGGGACAGGCAGACTCTTCAAATATACTCTAAATCTCAACAATATCAATATACATATTCTCTTTCCTTATTAAATCATGGATTTTCTTATCCTTTCATTTACATGAAGGCCTTTATAACTTCTTTTGACATTATCAGGATTGCTATTATCACTATGCTTTTGCTTCTGGGATATAATTAAGTAAAATAAATGTTACCTGAACATAAGCACTGGGATTCCATGACAGTTGATCTAGTAGCCATGACTAATGGGCAAGTAGTTTATAGGCATGAGTATGCTGGGAAAAGAAATGATATATTCCTTTCATGGGAAAGTGCTATGTAGGAGGAGCTAAGGTGGGAGGAGTAAGGAGAGGAAGAGGAGGAGTTGGGAGAGGAAGAGAAAAAAGGAGGAGGAGCAGCTAGAGAGGGCAGAGATGTAGGAGGATGGAGAACAACACAGGTATGGAAAGCACTCGTGGGGAACAGCATATAAACTTATAATTAGGTTAGCTAATTGGGATATAACTCTCTTTGTATGGGCATCTTGTTATTAATCATTATCAAACATATAAAGCCTTTGATTAATCTATAAGAATTAGAGTCTCATTCTCTTACTCGGCCCACATGGATGGCGGGATGGTCTGGGCAATGCCCTGCCTTGCGGGGACAGCGTGGAAGATTGGCAGAGCCATCTCTCACGCTGGCATCTAGTGGGTGGTAGGGCTGGTGTTTCTGGCAGGACGGTTCTAGCTGCAACGGGCACATGGCCTCAGGCCGAGAAACATGGCGGCTGGGCTAGGCAGAGCCACTGCAGCCTAGATAATCAGATAAACCAGAGGCCAGTTTTAAATAATTACCACAACAGTGCTAGACTTTCTTCACATTGCTCAGAATTATAAGGGATTTAAAACATTAACAGTTTCTGAGATGTTTCCACTTATTCTTTCTAGACCATAGTTAGCAATAAATAATTGAAATTCCAGAAACTTCAAGGAAAGGCAAACTACTGTAGTATTACATGGAATGCTCCACTCTCTGTGGTGTGTAAGCTGAGATGGGAGCCATGGCCCTGGGACTCCAGATCCCACCTCTCCCAGAGCAACAAGTCTGCTCTGCTCTATTCATGGGAGCAACTTTACTAGTTTTGTTTGAACAATACTTTCAGCAGCAAAATAATATTGTATAATCACTTAACCAAATTAAAACAGGAATTAACTAGAGAACATTACAGTGAAGTTGCAACAGCTGAACAAGGTCTGCAAGAGAATGCCACTGGTCTGTAAGCTGTTCCACTCTGAACTGAGTGAGAATACAGGCAAAGGGAAACTCAGGAAAGAAGAGAAGAGTTGCTAAATGGCCACGTTGTTGTTTTGGGCTTTGTGGGTAGCTGAGTGGTGAAGCTAGGGAGCTGTGGTGCCAGGGGAGGTAACAAACGGAACCAAAGGAAGGAGACTACTAAATGTCTGAGGTGGGCTAAACGCAAGTGGGAAATACATAACTGGCATAGCAAGGACCCATTTGCTTTCTCTCCTCCATGGAAGAATGGGCTGTTTCTGTAACCTTGATAATCATTCCTACATCTGAAAGCAGATTTACATAAATAACATATATCTTTACAGTGCTGAAATACTTAAAGGATTACAAATTCAATTCCTGAAAAGTCAAGGGCCCCTCTTAAATGAAAGTCCAATGAAACTCCTTTTTCACAGGGGTCCACATATTAAGGCCTCTGTATAAAGCTGTCTCTCAGTTGGCAGTTAGCTATCAATGTGTGAGGAGAATTTGATGGTTGGCAGTATATCTTTCTAGCATGAGAAAGTAATGTCCGTTTTTGAGTTCAAATTCCTGATATATCATTTGCTTTGTTCAATATTATCTTTCAGTTCTATCTGCTTCTAATAGAGACATGAATCCACAGTGCTGAAAAGTGAATTCAAAGGATAATTGCTGGATTACTATTAAGTTGCTATTCCAGTGATTTAATAATTTCAATTACTTTGACTTTCTCTTTGACAAAGATGATGGAAACAAATTGAAAGTGGAACTGATAGGTCATGTAGAGGTAAGATTATTGGACAGCATCTTAAATGGAAATTCAGTCCCAAATATACCTCATTAGAATCACAGCCGCAAAGGACTGACAATCTTCCCTTATAGAAAGGAGGTTGGTATGTCTTGTCTCACTCAGTAACATTCATTGTATTATTATAATTTCAAAAAATGCTATGTTGGAAACAATTAATGATTATCCAATATAATACTGTTTTATCAGCTGCTTCCAAGATGCTAGATTAAATCAAGCAATCCTAATTCAAACCCTGGCTTCTTTGAAGATCCAGGCAAGAAACAAGTGTGTTCTTTTTTTTCCCGTTAATTTATTCATTTGTTCACTTTACATCCTGATTGAAGCACCCCCTCTCCTCTCTGTCCCTTATCATACAACCCCTCCCCTCTCTCTTTCTCCTCTGAGAAGGGAGGGCCTCCCACCCTACCCCAGTATCAACCCACCTGGCACATCAAGTCACTCCAGGACTAAGTGCATCCTCTCCCACTGAAGCCAGACAAAGTGGTCCAGTTAGGGGAACAGGATTCACGGACAGACAACAGAATCAGGGACAGCCCCAGCTCTAGTTGTTGGGGGACCCACATGGAAACTAAACTGTGCACCTGCAAGGGACCTAGGGTCCACTCTTTAGTTAGTGGTTCTGGTGTCCTCAAGGGTCCAGGTGAGTTGACTCTGTTTATATTCTTGTGGAGTCCCTATCTCCTGAAGGGCCTTCAATCTTTCTCCCAACTTTTCCACAAGACTCAATGAGCTCAGTCTAATGTTTGGCTGTGGGTCTTTGTGTCTGTTTCCATTCGCTGCTGGGTGGAGCCTCTCAAAAGACAGTTATGCTAGGCTCATCATTAACAGTGTTGGGGACTGGTTCTTGCCCATGGGGACATGTGTGCTATTTAGGTCTCCAAAACTCATATCTTGCTCACAGCATGGTTTTCCTCAAATTCTTTTATTCAAAATATGTGAAACACCTCCTTCCCATTCTTTTACCATGTCCCAAAACAAAATAACAAGTCACTCCCTGTCTAAAAGAGAAAAGAAAAAACACTCACAATGAAGAAAAAAATTATATTATTTAAAGAGAAAAGAGAAGTTATATTTCTTACATTTATAGAGTATCCTTATGAGACACATTTTCCAATCTCTAGGGTTATTTTCTATTTTTTCAACTAGGAACTGCTATTAAGTTGTAGTTGGTAGAGGCTAAGGATGCTGTTATACATGGTACAGTCGGTGCACAGTATGGTCACCCACGGCAAAGAATAATCTAGTCCAAAAAGTCATTGGTGTTGATGTTAAGAGTCAAACCTAACCTTTATACATCATTTGTCAATGACATTTAACCATACTAAATATAGGAGCTCATAATTCATTTCTCTGTATATAGTAGTTAGTAGAGGTTGGCAAAGTAAGATGATTTTAGATTTAACCTAAATAGAAGAATTGTTGTGTACTAACTTCCCCTGAAACTTGTTTAATAGAGGAACAGTCATCTGTTAGAACTATATGCATTTAAAGAATAATCTGAGACCAAGAGAAGATTAGCCATATGACCATGTTTCTCCAGATGAGTAAGTAACAAGCCAGTGTTCGTTCCCCAAACTCTTCCCATCCAATGGCATTTGAAAAGAATAAGGTAGTATATGACTCATGGTAATTACACATGAGAGGAAATGACATTCCCTTCCTTGGCAAAAAGGTTTGCTTGCTTGCTTGCTTGCTTGCTTGCTTGCTTGCTTGCTTGCTTGAGATAGGGACTCATTATTTAAGGCAGGATTAAATATGAAGACCTTCACCATTAACAAAATCCTGGTACCTTGATTGTGAACTTCCCAGCCTCCAGGTCTGTGAGAAAATAAATTTTTGTTCTTTATACATTTCCAAGTCTCAGGTATTTTGTTAGAGCAGCACAAAACAAATGAAATCAATGGATGGGGAAGACTTGGAAAGATTTCGAAGAGGGGCATGAATGAGAGTAGCAAGTAAGGTCAGAGAGATACTCAGGATATGTCTAGCTAAGAAATGTGGATATATTTTGTGAGCAATAAGGGTTATTAATGATTTTTCAGTAAAGCAGAGCATTCGTCATGAAATTGAATCAACTACATTAATAAACCTTCCCTGACACTAAACATAATTTATTGAATATTTTCCAAATCCATTACTCAGTAATGGGGAACTTGCAAGTACAGCACAATGTAATAGAAGAAAATGAAAAATTCCTAGGTGTTGATTACTTTCTGCATGCAAAGAGGTTTTGTGCTATAGAAATATGAGTAGATCAAATGACTGAATTGTGATTGCAGGCAACTGTGAAAAGGAGTCTTGCTTTCTAGGGGCTAGGACCACTTACTTTATAAAGGGAAATATTTGTCCCTGTAACAAGTTAATTTTTAACATGAAATAAACCTACTTGGTATCTCAGAAAAAAATAACTTTTTGTTTTATTATTTAACATTTCTTACTACTTCTTACTATGTGTTCATGACTAAATAAATTGTTTAAAAGTTGAGAGTAAACTTAAATATTGTCCTAAGTTTCCTTTCCAGTTGCTCTGATAAAATATCCTGACAAAAGCAAAGTAGAGAAGCACGGGCTTATTTTTAGCTTGCAACTGCAGGTTACAATCTAAAAAAAAAAAAAAAAAGTTCTAGAAAAGTCAAGTCATTAGGAACTTGAAACAGGCAGTCACATTGACTGTGCAGAGTGAGAATATACACATGCATGCTGCCTTGTTTGCAGCAACCTGTCTATACATTCACAACTAGTCCTGGATCCCCTGCCTAAGGAACGGTGCTTCCCACAATGGGTTTGGTCTTTCCACATCAGTTAAAACAATCAACACAGTATCCCATAGACACGCACACAGGTCAACCTGAACTATGCAATCCCTCACTGAAACTCTTTTCAGGTGATATTAAAAACTAATCATTATAAACATCAAAATAGTTTTATGATTTTTAACTCTGTTGTATAAATACATGTAATTAGAAAGGAATTTCCTATAGTGTTAAATCTTAGCCTGAGGTTAAAAAGGCAAATTATTAATGACAGTCAATTAAAATGTCTATAGAATTTTTAATGGTTTAATGTGTTCAAAATGAAATTATCTTAAAATGAATAACATAGAAAGTTTGATCTGTACTGTAGATAATAATTTAATTTAGCATCTATTACTTTATATATTTCAGGCTAGATGACTCATTGCGATTACTCATCGCTGTATTGATTTACAATTGACCATACAAAAACAACCATAGGTGACATAGAAAGTAATGGTTATGGCTTTGTCTAAATAAAAGTTGATTGACACTAGTGTCTTACTTTCATTTTATTATCAAACAACACAAATGATTTTTCTTTTGATTTTAAAAATTGTTTAAAAACTAAAGAAGCTTTCTAGGTTACACATATAACAGATAGTAAGAAACAGGGCTTGAGAACCTGGTGTCCAAATTTTGAGTTTCCCCAAAGCATGGATGAATCATAGTCTGTGGGTGAGATAATTTATTTGAGAAGTGGCTCCGGGAAGGAATAGTAAATAAGCGAAGCTGGAGATACTGGAGGGCACTGTACATACAGGGGAAGTGAGAGAAAGGGAAAAAGGCAAGGAAAAGACTAAGTAGTATGTTACTTGGTTACTAGTTCATAGCATGTGTTTCTGAGATGTGCTTCTGAAGGATGGGGGGCTGGAGTCATTATCCTCCAGGTTGCCCTAGATTGCTTACAGATCATAGTCTGACTATATGAACGATGCCTGTATCCCAATGTAAACTTCAAGAATCCAGTAATTGTTCAACACAGAAGGCTAGATGATTCAGCTTGTCTTCAGAATATGCTAGAATCCTGAAGAAGTAGGATGTTACACTAGTGAAAAAATGAACTTGCCAGCAATAGAACACTGACTGAAACAGAGGTACAAAAACTCACAATAGAATGCTATTGTCCAGCCTGGGAACTTTCCCATTTGTCTCTGAAGAGCTCGACTAAGGCTGAATTAAAAATAGCTTCTTTGTTGGAGAAAATTTCAAGTCAGCATAACATCGACCCTTTGATGGGGTTGCTATTGATAATGTTTAAGCAAATCTACAAAGAAATAAAGGAGAGAAACAAAATGCATGGTTTGGAGGAAAACAAGGGGAACTAAGAAGTGTAACACTGCAGCCAAGACCTGTGCTTGTTAACGAGAGAGAGAGATCCCCCTGCTAGGTACTGGAACAAGAAGAAGATCACCCCCAGTACAAGACCCTACACAGCTAAACTTCCAACTTGTACAAAGAGAACCTAAAGAACATTCTTGTCCCTAGAAAGCAGCTGAATGAAAAAGCTGCTGCCAATGTGGTTCAAAGGGAGCAGGGTCTATCCCAGTGTGGCATTCGATCTTAGCACTGTCATCAACATCATGTTGGCTTTAGAGGAATGGAGGCTACCAGACTGATGAGGTCATGGAGTCTTCCTCCATGATTTTGGAGAGTCACACTGAGGCCAGACAATGTGTGTTAGGGGTGTCTTAGCACAATGACCTCAAGAAGGCAGAAGTACAGACAGGCCACTACAGGAAACAGTGAGAGTAAAGCTTTGGTTGCATTTCTAGCATGCTCCTGGGACTTAAGACATATACATACTGCTGATTTTGGAGATCATACTTTAAGTAGTAAGGAAGGAAAATGAAATAAACCTTATGTTTGCTATCTGATAGAAGCATCCTGTAGATGCCACTAGACAGAGATGTAGCCATCATGTTGGATGTCTGCTATTGATAGCAGCTTGAAATGTGAAGAACAAAACCCTTGTATGTGTTAATGGTCACTGCAAGGTGCAGATTTAAATCAAAGATTTTCTGTGATCATGCTAAAAAAAAATTCCTTCTCTTTTATAACAGTGTGAATGAAGTTATCAGGCTTTGAATATGATCCAATCTGAATTTCCTTGCTGAATTACAATATCAGCCAAATTCATGGCACTTTTCATGTGTTTGATGTGAGCCGAGGGAGGTGACCTGGAGAGAGTACAATCACAATATTTGAAGCATTCTTAGGGTCCCGTAAATTCCCAGATCCTTGTGAAGTAACTCCAATGGAGTTCTCTGGGCCTGCAGAGTAGTTGTCCTTTCTTTTCTTTAAAGAACAGCTATTTCCTGCCTGAATAGTGCATTGTTGCAGAACAAATTTTGTGATTCATATCTTACCAATTATTATCACTAGGCTAATTGACACAAATAAGAGTCTAGTTTACCTTGGAAAGAGCCTGAGTATGAAGTCAAACTAGGCAACTGAAGGCTCTTGCAAAAGAACAACTATCATCATTTGTTAAATTATGTGGGCAAATATTAAATGTGTACTTTTGGGGACAGATGGTGAACATGTTAATTTGAAAAGAAGACTATATAAAGGAAGGTAAGAAAAAATTTACAAAAAGTAGCATTCCTCTGGAAATGCTTGAGCATAACTACAGGAGAATATATATTGGAGTTCTGTATTACTATGAGTTCAACAGCTATAATGGCAAAGGATACAAATAAGCTGAATTAACAAACATGTCTGTATTAGTATCAGTTTTCCACTGTTACTATAACAAGTTGCACAATCTTCAGTGGTCTTTAAAACAATTTGACTCTGTGCTCTAGCATTGCTGAAAGCCAAAAGTCAGCATAGGTTTCAGGATGCTGAAATGTAGGCACAGGCAGGACTGTGGTGCTTGTGAGGAAGGGGCACTAGTTCCTCTGTTCATGCCCCTTCCCATGTCTTTTAAAATCCACATTCATATCACTTGAATATTTTTTTCTGTCCTCACATCTCTGTCTCTTCATTCTCCTTATGAAGATACTTGTAATGTTTGTTGGTCCCAATAAAAAATCCAAGATAATCTTATAATCCTTAACTTGATCATATTGGCAAAGTCCTTTTTGCATTGTAGGACAGCATCAGCATCAGCATCACAGATTCTGGAGGTCAGAAACAATTAACTGTTGAAGTCTCTGACCTTACACAGTCTATCAAGACTACATTACTCGTTTCTCTGAAACTTTTGACCCCTACTTCCACCATCTGCCATGGAAATTCTGAGTTTCCTAGACTTGAGAGATATCATTAATTTCTTCAAGCTTCTGTAAACCATTCTAACCTATATTGGCATGTTCTTCTTGGATCTATGCCAAGAGTTTAAAACTTTCATCATATACAAATATTCCTGAATCAATATATTCCTCTTGATGTAATTTTCTGGGTTTTACCCCCTTGGTCTATTCAGTACCATAAAAATCCAGAAGCATGGGTCTCTTCTAGATCCTAATAGCATATCTTGGTAGGTCCAGCAGCAACTCTGAGACATCTCTTTTTCTCCTCGGAAAGCCACTATTCTGCCAGGCTGTATCTCCTATAGAAGAAAAAGTGCCCTGTTACAGTTTTGACAATATATCAGAGGGCTCCAATATATCAGAAGCTTTTTGACCTTTACCTCCCTAGTGGTTAGGTCCTGATGGACAAGATGGTGTTTTGCATGTGAAATCTTATCCACAGGCTCATATATTTGAATATTTGGTCTCCATCTGATGATAGTGATTTAGGAAGTTGTGGAACCTTTAGGAGGTGAAATCTCACTGGAGGAACTTGGCCACTATGAGTAGGTGTTAAAGTTTATAGTCCAGCTCAATTTCTTTTCTCTCCAATTCTGCTTCCTATTCTCCCCAAACCTGACTAAGCAGCCTCCTGCTGCTGCTTCTATAGCAGAGAGCTGCTCCTTCCACCATGCCTCCTACGTGCTGAGATAAATAAACCCTTCCTCCCTTAAGCTGTCATTTGTTAATTGTTTGGTAAGAATGAGAAAAGTTACAGGATGTGCTAGATGATCCCATTTTAGACCATGTGACTTCATACTGCTCCTGCATGAGTTCTGGGAGTACTCTTAGGGAAATATGTAAGGATTGCATTGATGGAAACTCAGAGACATTCACTGTAATATACTTACAGCAACAGCCTCAGTTGAGCATTAGTAGAGAGCTCTGAAACCAATGTTGCACTTTAAATTGTCTTATATTGAGCCAAAGGAGCTGGGCCTTTATATACAATAACTTAAGCAATATAACTGTAACTGATGTAAGAATGTGATATACTGTGTCAGCCAAGGGTAGTCTCAGACATACAAGCAAACAACCCATCAAGAGCTGCCAGCTGCTAGCAAAGTTGATGGGAAGACTGATGTTTCAGTCTTAAGGGGCACCTGTATGATGCATAGCAACATTATACTCAAAGTGATGGTAATCATTACACTTAGGTGTGTAGTCTTCTGAACTCCAGTTGTGTATATGACATCTTGGATCCTTATGAGAAAGTGGTGAGGTCTGGCCCTTTGCTTTATCATCTATGACCAAGGATGAAATGTGACAAATGAAAACAACCCTCCTAAAAAGAAAATAAACTATTTTTCTCTTTTATTGAAAACCTTTATTTCCTTTCTACTAGCCTTTTTCTTTCTTCAAATAATATATTTTGATTATGGTTTCCCCTCAGTCTTCTCCTCCAAGTTCTTCCTCACTATCCAGACCCCCAACTGGATCCACCCCCTCTCTGTGTCCCATTAGAATACAAAGAGGTTTCTAAGGGAAAATGATATGATATGTTATGATATGATATGATTTAATGTGACATGATGAAACAAAAACTAATGCATCAAACTAGGACAAAGCAAACAGAAGGAAAAGAGTACAAGAAAAGGCACATGACCCAGATATAGATACAGAGATCCATTCATCCACATACTTAGGGATCCAAAAAAAACTAAACTGGGAGCCATAATATATATGCAAAGGACTTGTAGGGCAGACAGACAGACAGACAGACAGAGACAGACAGACAGAGACAGAAACACAAAGAGACAGAAAAACAGAGAGACAGACAGACACACACACATACACACACACACACACACAGAGCGAGAGAGAGAGAATAAAATAAAAGAAAAAAGTTTAAATTTAAAAATTAAAAAAGAAAAGCCTTGACATGAAATTATGAGTCATAGAATCTGTAAAGATGCCGATAAGTTCCTGTTTGTGTTGGCCATCTACTACATGGGGCCTAGCTTTAAGAGTAGTTTGTTTCCCAGTGAGACTCCTTGAAGGAAACTAAAATTTCATTTGCAGTTGGTTATTGGTTGGAGATAGCTTCTGGGTTTGGGATCTGGGCATGTGTCTACTTCTTACAGCTCTAGAAGCCCATCCAGTGCAGACCCACACTACTTTTAAACCCCTAATTGTACTATTGCATATTCAACCTAGTCTTTCTTTTGTCTTTCTGACAGAGAAGGAAGGTGAGGAAAAATGCACTCACCTAAATGGAAGTTTTTTGTGTCCCTGATGAAGAATGAGGACAAAGAATCTTATAGTAGGCAAAAGGTAGATCACACTAAAATTCTCTAAATATTAGCAACAACAACATTTCTAGATGGTTTCCTTTGGAATTACAAAGCTCATTTCCACCTGAGGATATCATCTTATCAGCTTTGTCCTTGCTGACACATCCATAATGCTAAGTTCTCCAGACTTTTAACACCACACAAGACAAACTTGTCAAAATCCAATGGTAACACATTGAATAGTAAGCCAAATGATGTGAAACACGTGGATACAAAAGTGTACCAGTTAAGAGAATGATTCAAAGGCAAAATGGAGATTATTACTTTGAAGAAAGTCAAGTTTTACTAATTTCTTTAGAGAACAAGCCATTAGTGAACACAGAAAACAAGATCCAGAAGTGGGAAGCTCCATTTTTCTCAAAATTTAAAATCTTTTCTCATTAGTAATCTTGAAGCCTCATTCTGTGCTCACCATATATGAAAAGACATTTAAAGCATATTGCAACATATAGAAAAAGATACAAACAAGCCAACCATACAAAGACCAATGCCACATGATGAGGTTACATGGGCCCTAGACAAGTCAGACTCAGAAATTGAGAGGATGGTGGTTATCCCAAAAATGGAGATGAAGAGGGTCAGGAGAAAAATTACACTAACAGAATGGTCAAATGGTACAATGTTTCAGCTAGACAGGAGGAATAAGGTTTTGTGATCCAATGCCTAAAATGATAACTATAGTTGACATATTGTTCTAATGCTGCCAAAGAGTAGTAGGCTTTAAATGTTTTCAACCACAAATAAATAGTAATGCATCAATTAGCTTAAATTTAAATTTCTACAATGTGTATACAAATCAAAACATCACATTCTAGTCCATAAATATATATATAATTATTTTTAGTCTATAAAAAGTATAATATAAATCTATATTATAAAATAAAATTTAAATGAATGCTTATTTTCTAATTGTAAATGGTTTTCTTATTTTTGGAAATTTTATGCATGTATACAGTATCATTTTTGACAATTTCACACAATATATTTTGATTAGAGTCACCTATTAGTCTCTCTTGCTGCCATCTGCCTCCTGCTGAACTCTTTCTTTCCAACTACTTTCCATTCTGCTCTTATGTCTTTTGATTAATGAGCTACGTATACAGAACAGAACAGAAAAGATAAATTAAACAGATGATATTTTATATGAGAAACCAAAATATGGGAGTTTAGCTCAATAATAAATTATTTTCTAAGTATGCCCCAAATCGTGTATTTGATCTCCACACCCCCACACCTGAAAAAGAGGACCCAAAGAATAAACATCATCATAGTGAGACAATGAAGCCAGTTCTGGAAATATGGAAATCCTAAACAAAATGTCATTGTCACAGGGAGTGAAGAACCACTACTGCAATGAGAATGTCAGACAGGAACACAGGTGGACAGAAAGAAACCAGTCCCTTCTGGGTGGATTAGCCACACCTCATGCCAACACAAAACTAACTCAATTTATTTTGTGTGGAGAGGAGTTTTGTTTAGTTTAGGCATGGTTATTTGTCTTTTACTAGCTTTTGCTTTGATCTTATGTTTGTGGATTTTTTTTAAATAAAGAGATAAAGAATATATAATCATGGATGTAGGGAAGATCTAAGAGCTAGGGGATGGAAAAATATGATAAAACTATATTATATGAAAAATATTAAATTAAAAGTGCATGTTTTGGTTCAAGCAAGTAAATAAAGGGTATACCAAGAAATGGAGTCTGTTCCTAGGTACTGAGTTTCTGAGCACGTATGACAGTCTCTATGCTCCTAGATTTTATAATTTATCTATCAAGTTTACTAAATAAAAGAATGATAAGCAACTAGAATACAACTTGAAAAAGCTTTGCAGTTGATTCCAGAGCTGTTGGTTAAACTTCTGAAATGTTATCTCAGGCTATCATAGGGAGCTCACACTTTCACATGAAGATTTTATTTGCTTGCAACTGTTGAGCAGGATGTTATGTGGTAAGAAAGAATAAATTGGGCCCACACATTCAAGTTCATAATAAAACTTAATCACATAAGGTATTATGACAATAAAAGTTAATTTTTTAGGTTGATAAAATACAGTTCACAACAGATTTTAGGGATGAATCAAAGCTGTTTTGTTTTGTTTTTCTGGTTTGATGATGAGTCACCAAACCCTGTCACACTCAGTGTGACTTAAAAATAGCTTGGAAGAAATCCTTCTCCTCAGTTTGTGATGTTTACAAGATGTTTTCTTGTTAGAGTCCTCATTATCAGAGTGCCTTGTGCTCTTCTTCTCTCTAATATTGACCCTGACATTATCTATGCTATACCAATCAGAGGCAACTCATCAAAATGAAGACATGGTTGAGTCATTCATTAGCCTTGAAATTAATACAGTTACTAAATTCATTTAAATTTTAGTCTCCTTACCCTTAAAGAATCTTTTGAGGATTAAATGAGATTATGGATACATGTAAACAAGCTAAAACATTTTTACCACTGTACTATAATCAATGGATTTTCTGGTACAGAAGCAATTGCCATTTCTTATCTGATAAAATAATTTGTATACTTAGCAAATGTTAATTGAGTATATACTAGGTACCAGACACTCTACTTGATTCTTATGATCATATCAGTGAAAGCACCACACAAAAGTCATGACATTACAAAGCTAATAGCATCCATTATATCAAAGGCATAATGTCATTTTTTTCATGAGTAGCAATCATTCCATTTCCTAAAAATTGATATCCCAGGCCAGGCAGTGGTAACTCACATCTTTAATCCCAGCACTCAGGAGGCAGCGGCAAATCTCTGAGTTTGAGGCCAGCATGGTCTACAGAGTTAGTTCTTGGAAAGCCAGAGCTACATAGAGTAACTCTGTTTTAAGAGAGGAAGAAGGAAAGAAAGAAAGAAAGAAAGAAAGAAAGAAAGAAAGGAAGGAAGGAAGGAAGGAAGGAAGGAAGGAAGGAAGGGAGGGAGGGATATCCCTTTACCTTAAAATACCCTTTGAAAGGAACGATATTTACTAACAAATTAAGCATTTCTGTTATGAAGAATTAAATATATAGAGGAAAATACTACTTTGGTACCAGATAATCTAGATTTTACTTGGATTTCTCCCCTCTTGCAATATCAACTACTCTCTTTGAATTTGGTCTCTTACCTGTCAAAATAGGATCATAACTCTGGGATCTTCTCAGCAATAAGGAAGTCTTTTATAAGCTCCTTGTGATCATACTAACAAGATAGGCTAATTTTATGAAGACTGAAAAATATCTTTCTATTTTATATCATAACCAAAGGTACTACTATCATTGTAATCTCAGCTGTAAGTTTTTAAGGAATTAAAATTATATTTTTCTATTGCAAGTAACGAAAATAAACTGTATTGTTTTTTAAATGGCAACTAAAACAAGGAGCTAATCTCAGCAAAATGTCAGCAATTTCTTTGAGGGAGGATTCTTAAATCTGTAGTAAGGAGAAAAGCACAGTGAGATAGGAGAAAGTTAACAGTAGGTAGTCATGGGGTTACTGTTATTGCAACTAGAACCAAGAATATCTGGCTTCTCAAAGCTGAAATACCTCACAGAATTACCACCGAAGGAAACAAAGCCAGCACATTTTCCCACTTGAGTTCCATTTCTGATTAAAGATTATCCCACAGAGTTCAACAATTCATTCCGCTTTCAATGCCCAATGGCTTCCTACCTTCATCTTGGAAAGGGACACGGAGAAAAAGTAAAGTGTGAATTTGAGAGGTGAACTGTGGCCCCTAGGATTTCATAGACTGAAATGCTTGCTACCTTTAGCACCATTGAATGTGACTTAATTTGAAGATCAAGTGTTTATAGAGGTGATCAAGTTTAAAATGAGGTTATTAAATTGA
Source organism: Grammomys surdaster (assembly GCF_004785775.1). Taxonomy (NCBI): domain Eukaryota; kingdom Metazoa; phylum Chordata; class Mammalia; order Rodentia; family Muridae; genus Grammomys; species Grammomys surdaster. The sequence continues at coordinate 3,513,921 of NW_021604589.1, read as the reverse complement.
GCCTTAATCCACTATGTCTGGTGTTCTTATAAAAGAAGACAAGCCCAAACATGGTAGCACTCTCACATAATCCCAGCATTCAGGAGGCAAGGACTAGAAGACAGCAAGTTCCAGGCCAGTCTGGCTTATACAGCAAGACCCTTTCTTGTAGAATAAGAGAGAGAACTCACTTAATCACTGGAGCTACCATCTTAAACTAAGGGATTAGTGGAAGCCATGAAAAAGCCCTCCAACAGACCCCTATCCTAGTATCTCCTGGGGGATCAAAGATGGCCAGCACCTTGATGCTAAAAGCACTTTTAGCTTCCAGAACCTTGAGACAAAAAAAAAGGAAAAAAGAAAAAAAAAAGAAAGAAAATTCTGCTGAGTGAGTCACTTGGTTTGTAAAATGTTGTTGCAAAAGTCTTGGGAAAAGCAGACAGTGCTGTGTGAGGAGGGAGTCTGAGCATGAGAGGAACTATGCAACACAGCCGTAGCTGGATTTACACGTTGCAAGGGAAGTGACAGGCACATTAAAAATCATCTGCTACAAAGGTCAAGGCAGGTAGAAAGACTTAGGCTGAGCAATCAGCCCACTCTCTCTCAGCAACTCCTCAAGGAGAGCAAGACAGGTATGACCAGAAATGGCTAGCATTGTAGCCTAAACCATCACAGGGTTTATTGTGCATGCTCAATACATTAGAAGCAATATTATAGCACCCTATTTTCATTTATTGTTAATATACTGTTTCTTCCTAGACCAGCCATCGAGATTCTATTTCCTCTTTTATAGGAACCAATGACACTTGCTAACACATTCGAAAACAAGGACACTTTAACATCCCAGTTGCCTTAGAACTGCCTCCATTCTCTGTATGGTAAGAATTACAGAAACAAAAAGAAGTATAACAATTGTTTTAAACTTAAAACCCTACATTTGTATTCATAATCTTTTATATTGGAAAACCTTTCAGAGGTGTAATGAACTCACAAAAAAATGTATCCTAGAGCTGCCAAGGAAATTGGGAACATTATTTTTTCTTGCCTGAAATTTAAAATTCTCTAACTGGGTCAGGACTATCTTACTAAAAGCACTACTTCCAGACACTGTCACTTTGTACTTCCCCTCCAAAAGCATCGGCCTCAAAAGAAGTTCACGCACAAATTAGTGAGGAGATTTTATTTCTCAAGATACTAAATACATATGATAGGAAAAAGAGCAAGGTTCTTCATGCATGCCTTTCTTGTGGCCTACTTTGATTGGAATCTGAATCTCCCTCCACACCTGCATGACCTGCCCCTCCCCAAAGTGA
>NW_021604589.1:3504170-3507629 GCF_004785775.1 Grammomys surdaster | reverse complement strand
AAAAAAATCATATTTTGGATAGGATTGGTTCTAAGGAGGCAAGTGTATAAATGCTTTTGTCAGTCACTTGTGAATACAGAAGGCAGCGAAACTGCCACCATGAAAATCATTTTCAATTTTATCTCACATAATGTCCATGGCTGTATATTATTTGTATTGATGAGGATACTGGAAGATGAAGTATTTCTGGAAAGCCACAGATCTCGTAAGCAATAGAGCCAAGATTCAATTAATTCTCACTGAACAGTAATCTACGCATTTTCCTGTTTCTTACTCACTAAGTCATTCAGTTGTGGCAGAGGGTGAGCTTATCCAGGAAATGCCTGTAGAGAGAGATGGTGGGAAAGCACACTATAGTTTATTTGTAGTTCACATTCTGAAAGGAGAATGTAATAAAGGATGCAGTTTAGAGTGGTGTGACTGCCACTTGGCTACAACAATTTCCCCCACCTTATATTATTGCTACTTGGTTTCCAGTGGAAATTTGTATTGGCCTCTTTGAATGAGCATGCCTTTCTGACTTTACAAAGTGATGTTCAGCTAACAATAAGAGTATGGATCTCTTTAATCCTTAGCTTCTCAATTCCAATGTGATGCTTTAAGTGCTTTTTAATTAGCTACTAGATGCTCAAATTATTAGTAGATTATTATCCAGACATGTCTGCATTTCAGTTCTAAAATATTTGTTTTCTGCTGCTGATGCATCTCAAATAAAGAAACTTTTAACCTTCATCTTCCTTTCCATCTTCAACACAATGCAGTACACATGTTTGGGTAGATAATGAGAAAGTACCATTGTACTTCATTAACTGTCACTGGCTCAAAGGGAAAGCCCAAACTGTCTTGAAGAGATGGCTGATTCTACTGTCCACATAGATATTAAAGGTAACTCAGGTAAGAGTGTAGACAGAAGTGCACAACAGAAAGTTTCTATCATCTCAGAAGGAACAACTAGAAACAGAATATTAGCAGAACTATGAAAGTTAAAAGTGCTTCTGAGAAGGTCTCAGGATATGGGAGAAAAGACCTTCTTGGTTATAGAATGGCAGAGAACTTGGCTGAATTGTGTACTAGTATTTTGCAGAAAGTAGGATGTTTAAGTGATCAACTTGAACCTCTACCTGAGACAATTTCCAAGCAAAATGTTGGAAGCTGTGAATTGATTTTTCTTCACTACTTACAATAGCATGCTAGAGGACAGAGATAAACTGAATAAAGGATTGTTTATAAAAAGGAAGGAACACTTGATGACTTGGGAAATTCTCAACATACTTAAATGTAGGAAAATGAGAAAGTATGCTTTGGCACAAATGCTAATGGTACAAATATGCTACCTTTTGTTAAAGGGACTAGGAATGTGACATGGATTTAATGAACCATCCCAGCAGCAGACAGAAATCGTGATGGGGTTACCTAGGGAGGATTAGTACAGAACTGTCATGTCCAATGGCTTGAACTTCCATGGATTTTTGTGAAAAATGGATACAGTTTTGAAAATCTCATACCAGGAGAGATATTGTCAACTTGGACTGAAAGGAAGAAAGAAAGCCCCTCTGTGAAGACTCAGAGAAAGAAGGTATGCCATGTGGAGACAGAAATGATTGGATTGACATATTCACAAGGCGAACAAAGTGCAACCTTGTCAGCAGCTACCGCATGTCAGGAAGGCAGGAAGCCTGACCTGAAGACTTCAGAAGGACAATGGCCTGGTCAGTACTTTGATTTCAGACTTCTAGATACCAAACACAGGAGAATAAATTTATAGTTTGTAAGGTACTCCGTTTGCTGTACTGTCATGTCAGACTTAAAAAATAACATAGCAGATATAAAAAATAAAAACTAGCTGAAATTCCTTCTTGTGTTGCACTTACACAAATACTCTGTACCAGTCTAGCAAACCAAGGTAAACAATCTAACAATAAATTGTTCAGTAAATTAATTAAACAATCTGACTAATAAGTGAGTTTTTTAAAGCTTGGCTTACAATACATTTTAAAATTGAAATACTTACATTTTTGTCTATTTTCATCTTCTCTGATCTCAGAGGTCTTTACTTCTTTCACATGATTATAAAGTCTCAGACAATGTTTCGCATGCTAAATCCAATTAAATAATACAGCAAGCATTCTTTTAACAAACACCACTGCTCATTAGTAAGGGATTTAAATTCTGCAAAGGCTTTGTTTATGTCCTGAGCCACTATCTGTCAGTCATTTTGATATGCAGAGCAAATCAGAAATACCACCTTGATGCGACTGTCCACAAGTATTACTGCTTCAAAGTCTCAGATGGCCTCCAAATCCCTATGATCTAAGTAGCTGGGGTGGAATAATCATCTAGTTTCTGACTTCATGCTCTATTGATCAGGTAACTTCTTTCAACTCTTAGAAAAGTCAAGATTGGATTGCACTACACACTTCTTTTAGCTTTTTAAAATACAAGGAATGACATTCATTAGCTTGATATTGATCCTACTGATTCCCATCACTCCCTTCCAAAAATAGTTGTTTCTTGTTGGGTCTCTGCAAACACTGCCTATTACTGCACACTTACATTTTGTATGATGCTAGAGCTGTGTGCTGCATATCCTGCTGGGTGCCACGTTATTAAAAAAAAATTAAAATAGTGCTCCTTAGAGAATTATCATGACTTAAAAGTATCTTCAGTTTAAAAATTAACAATGGCCTGTTGCACAAAAAATGTGGCCATCCTTCTGCTTTTTAAATCAATACTATGTCCCAGGCCAAGAGAACCAACACCTCATAGTACCATAGATTTAACAAACTTCACTGTGCAGAAGACACAAAGAAAAAGAGTAAAATGTACAATAATTGGAAAAGCTTTGTGGGTTTAGCTCTTTAAATACTCCTGTGAATTCCTTGAGACTTTGGGACTGGGTCTATACAACTTCCTCCCCTCCTTTTAGCTACTATAGTGAGAAGATAGTGTATCAAATCCTTCCCTTCAGCATTTTTTTCAAGAACAGTCAAGTGAGTTGAACAGTCAATAATTTCTTGAAGATGAGACATAGTGGGGATCTAATTAAAATGGTGGAAAGACAGAGTAAGCAATAGAAACAGGATTTTAAAATGAAGTCAAGAAATGTGGAAATAGAGAAAGAGCAGAAGTGGTGGATTCTATCAAGACTTTGTGATTACATGGCTTGGTAGAGGATTGATACAAATGTGGAAGAAAGGATAAGTGTGGTTTGAGCCAAACAGAATTAATGTGCCTATAGGAAATCCAGGTAAATCAGAATACTACTTAATTGATTCTTTAATATTTTTTCTGTCTGTTAAGTCAAGATATAAATAATACAAGAATTATGCAGGCCTTAGTCAATCAATCCTTTTATTTCATATGACGAGGCGTTGTTTTTACCTTTAGTGAGAATTTTGGTTTTTTAAAATGCAGAGAGAGAGAGAGAGAGAGAGAGAGAGAGAGAGAGAGAGAGAGAGA
>NW_021604589.1:3484774-3504160 GCF_004785775.1 Grammomys surdaster | reverse complement strand
AGAGAGAGAGAGAGAGAGAGAGAGAGAGAGAGAGAGAGAGAGAGAGAGAGAGAGAGAGAGAGAGAGAGAGAGGAAATATGGGAATATGTTTTGTTTTAATCCCAGGTGTGGAATATAGTGTTGCTTCAGACAGTCCACAGCAGCTGACTATGATTTGCTTCATGCTCTAACAGGGGCATGATTTTGCCAGCTGCAGATAGTTTCTGAAACTGTGTGACATTTGGGATTCTGGAGACTTTTCAGAAGGGTATATAAATGCTAAAGACAGGAGTGGCAAGGGTTATTATGGGTTGTTGGTTGTTCATTGGTTGCTGTTTGTTGCAGTATTTAAAATAATCATTTGCAAAGAAGAAATCGGAAGAAGAAATTAGATATCCTGATGATAAACTTGTCCCAAGGAACTCGATGCCCCTGATCACCAGGAAGTAGTCTAATGATAACATCACCCCCTTTCCCCTCTATCACATTTTCTCTTCTATCTAGCATTAGGGGATTGATATGGTGGAAAGAGGGTAGAAAAGTGTGGAAGAATTAAGAAACCACAAAGTATCAAAAAGACAGCTACATTACCATGTATTTTTAAAACCTAATTTACAAGGAGAAAAATGACAATATGCACCAAATATAAGAAATTCTTGGCCCCATGAGCATCCAGGTTAGATCCATCTCCCAACAATCACCTATCTGCAGAGTCTACCTGGGGCACAGCCAACAGAGTTGATCTGCACACTGCACTGTGACCTCCATTGTCAGGACCACAGCACTGCCTGCCTCCCTAAGGACCCCTGATTCCATTAGTAACACCTAGCAAGCAGCAGGGAAAACCAGATGGCTAAAGTTAAGCATACAAAATCGATAAGAGCCAGGGCTATGCAAGCAAGCCCTTGAAATCCTAACACAGTAGAAGCACAAGAACATGACCTTAAATCCAATTTTATAAAGATGACAGAGGCCTTTAAGAGGAAATGAATATATCCTTTTAAAAATAAAGGAAAATACAATCAAACTGGTGACAGAAATGAATAAATCTGTTCAATAATTAAAAATGGAAATAGAAGCAAAAAGTAATAATAAAGAACCACACAAACTGAAGGAATCCTGGAGATGGAAAACCTAGGTAAGCGAACAGGAACTACAGACACAGGCATCTTCAACAGAATACAAGAGATAGAAGAGAGAATCTCAAGCACAAATAATATGATTGAAGAACTTGATGCATCAGTTAAATAAAATGTAAAATCTAAAAAGTTCATGACACAAAACATCAAGGAAATCTGGGATACTATCAAAAAAAAAAGAAAAAACAAATCTAAGAATAATAGGAATAGAAGAAGGAAAGAGTTCCAGTTCCAGTGCCTACAAAATATTTTCAACAAAGTCATAGAAGAAAATTTCCTCAACCTAAATAGATGCTTATAAATGTTCAAGAAGCATACAAAACACTGCATGAATTAGACCAGAAAAGAACCCACCCCCATACACACATACTAATCAAACCAGTAAATGTAAAGAAAAACAAAGAATGTTAAAAGGGATAAAGGGTATATATCAGAATTATACCCAACTTCTGAGCAGATACTTGAAAAGCCAGAAGGGCCCAGGCAGATGTTTTGCAGACTCTGAGAAACTACAGCTGTCAGCCCCTACTATACCAGCAAAAGTTTTAATAATCATAGATGGAGAAAACAAGATATTCCATAAAATAAAATTTAAACAATACCTATTCACAAATACAGCCCTACAGAAGATACTAGAAGAAAAACTCCAACCCAAAATTGTTAACTACACACAAGAAAACAACTCCACACTAGAAAAAACAAATGAATAAAAATGTTCACGCATACAGACATACATTCACATACACACACACACACACACACACACACACACACACACACACACACGGGGGGGGAATTATACCAGCAACATCAAAATAACAAGAATTAAGAATTGGTCGTTACCTCATGAAGGCTGGACGCCCCAGGGGGTGGGAATTTTGAGGGTGGGGAGGTGGGAGTGGGGGGATAGATAGAGGTTACATCCACAGAGAAGAAGGAGGAGGGGTGAGGGGATTGGGGGTTCCTGGGTGGGTGGGGGATGGGGTAAGGGGACAACATATGAAATGTAAATAAAACATCCAATAAAATAAATTAAAAAAAAGAATTGGTCATTAATATCTCTCACCATCAATGGACTCATTTCCGCAATAAAAAGACACAGGCTAACAGAATGGATGTGAAAAGAAGATCCATTGTTCTAATACATACAAGAAACATACCTCTACCACAAAGATGGACACAACCTCAGAGTAAAGGTCTAGACAGAGGTTTCCCAAGCAAATAGACCCAAAAGTCAAACTTGAGTAGCAATTCTAATATCTAATAAATTAGAATTTCAACCAAAAGTAATCAAAAGAGATGAGAAAGGACACAATACTAATCAAAGGAAAAAAATCCAGCAAAATGACATATAAATTGTGAACAGCTGTGCCCCAAATGCAAGGCCATCCATATTTGTAAAACTAAAAAACAAACAAACAAATAAATAAATAAATAAATAAATAAATAAAATGTCAAAAGCTTAAATCACACATCAAAATCCATACATTAACAGTGGGACACTTCAATACCCAACTCTTACCAATGGACAAGTCAAAAAGACAGAAACTAAATAAGAAATAATGAAACTAACAGAGGTTATTAATCAAATAGACCTAATAGATATCTATAGAACATTTTACCCAAATACAAAATTATACCTTCTTCTCAGCACCTCACAGAAGCTTCTCCAAAACTGACCATACAGTTGATCACGAAGCAAACCTCAACAGATACAGGAAAATTTAGATAACCCATTTTACTTATCAGACCACGATGAATTAAAACTGGACTTCAATAACAACAGATAGCCTAAAAACTCGTGGAAAGTAAACAACTCTCTATTCAATGACCACTAGGCCATGGAAGAAATAAAGAAAGAAATTAAAGACTTTCCAGAATTCAATGAAAATGAAGCCACAACACACTCAAACATATAGAACACAATGGAATCAGTATTAAGAGGACAGTTCATAGAACTTGAAGAAACAGGAGAGTTCTCATACTAACAACTTAACAGCACATCTGAAAGCTCTAGAACAAAAAGAAGCAGACACATAAAAAAGGAGTAAATGACAAGAAATAATCAAACTCAAGACTGAAATCAATCAATTAGAATCAAAGAGAACAATACAAAGAATCAAGGAAACCAAGAGCTGGTTCTTTGAGAAAATCAGCAAGATAGACAAAAAAACTTAGCCAAACTAACTAAAAGGAAGAGAGACAACATCCAAATGAGCAAAATTATAAATGAAAATGGAGACATAACAACAAACACTAAGAAAATTCAAAGAATTATTAAGTCTTACTTCAAAAGCCTAAACTGCAAAACATTAGAAATTTTAAATGAAATGGATGATTTTCTTAATAGATACCAGATACCAAAGTTAAATCAAGATCAAGTAAACAGTTTAAATAGTCCTATAACCCGTAAGGAAATAGAACAGTTATTAAAAAATCTCCCAACCAAAAAATAAGTACATGAAAATAAAAATAATGATAATATTAAAAAGCCCAGGGCTAGTTGGTTTTAATTTGGAATTCTACCAGACTTTCAAAGAAAGCAAATAACAATACTCCTCAAATTATTCCACAAAATATAAACAGAAGGAAGATTACCAAATTTATTCTAGGAGTCAGAGTCACCCTGATACCTGAACCACACAATGTCTCAATAAAGAGAGAATTTCAGACTAATTTCTTTTATGAACACTGATGCAAAAATATTTAATAAAATACTTGCAAACTAAATACAAGAACACATGAAAAAACATCATCCACTATGGTCAAGCAGGCTTCATCCCAAGGATGCAGATATGGTTCAATATATGAAAATTCATCAGTGTATTCCACCATATAAACAAACTAAAAGAAAAAATCAACATGATTCTCTCATTAGATGCTGAAAAGGGCTTTCACAAAATATAACACCTCTTCACGTTAAAAGTCTTGGAGAGATCATGAATACAAGGCACATATTCAAACACAATAAAGGCAATATACAGCAAGATAATAGCCAACATCAAATTAAATAGAGAAAGACTTGAGGCAATCCCACTAAAGCCAGGGACAAGATAAAGTTGCCCACTCTGTCTGTACTATTCAATATAGTACTTGAAGTTCTAGCCAGAGCAGTGAGACAGCTAAAGGAGATCAAGGGGATGGCAATGAAGTCAAGGTATCACTATTTGCAGATAATAGGGTAGTATACACAAGTGACCCTCCAAAATTCTACCAGAGATCTCATACAGCTGACAAACACCTTCACCAAAGTGGCCTGATACAAAGTTAACTAAAAATAATCAGTAGCCCTCCTTTATACAAATGCTAAACAGGCTAAGAAAGAAATTAAGGGAAAATACCCCTCACAATTGCCACAAATAAAATAAAATATCTTGGTGTATCTCTAACCAAGGAAGAGAAAGACCTGTATGACAAAGATCTCAAGTCTCTGAAAAAGGAAATTGAATAATATATCAGAAGATGGAAGGATCTCCCATGCTCATAGATCCAAAGGATTAACATTATGAAAACAGCCATCTCACTAAAAGCAGATTCAATGAAATCCCCATCAAAATTCCAATATAATTTTTAACATACCTTGATGTAGCAATTCTCAACTTCCTATGAAAAAACAAAAAATCCATTATAGCTAAAACAATCTTGAACTGTAAAAGAACTTCTGGAGGTACCACCATCTCTGACTTCAAGATGTACTACAGAGAAATAATGATAATGACTGATGGTATTGGTATAAAAAAAGACAGATTGATCAATGCAATTGAATCCAAGATGCTGAAATAAACCCACACACCTAGGAACATTTGAGTTTTGACAAAGAACCCAAAATGATACAATGGAAAAAAGAAAGCATCTTCAACAAATGACGCTGCTCTAACTGGATGTCTGCATGTAGAAGAATGCAAATATACCCACATTTATCACTCTGCATAAAACTCAAGGCCAAGTAGTCCAACCATCTCAATATAAAACTGAATACACTAAATCTAATAGAAGAGAAATTGGGGGAACTGCCTTGAACACATTGGCACAGGAAGCACCTTTCTGAACAAAACACCAACAGCTCAGGTATGTGATCAACAATTAATAAATGGCACCTCATGAAACTGAAAAGCTTCTGAAAGGCAAAAGACACTGTCAATAGGACAAAATAGCAGCCTACAGAATGGGAAAAGAGATTTCCTAACCACACGTCTGACAGAAGACTAATATCCAAAATATATAAAGAACTCAAAGAATTAGACATCAACAAACCAAATATCCCAATTAAAACTTGGGTATAAAACTAAAGAATTCTCAACAGAGGGAATCGAATGGCCAACATGCACTTTAAGAACTGTTTAACATCCTTAGTCATCAGAGAAATGCAAATCTAATGATCCTGAGATTCCATTTTATACCACTCACAATGGCTAAGATCAAAAACTCAAATGACAGCACATGCTGGTGAGGTTATGGAGCAAGGAGAACACTCCTCCATTGCTGCTGGAAGTGTAAACTTGTACAAACATTTTGGAAATCAATTTGATGGTTTCTTAGAAAATTGTGAATAGTTCTATCTGAAGACAAAGCTCTACCACTCCTTGGCATATATCCAAAATATGCAGCACTATACCAAAAGACTCTTACTCCTTTGTGTTCATAGTAGCTTTATTTGTTAATAGCCAGAAACTGAAAACAACCTAGGTGTCCCTCAACTGAAAAGTAGATGAAGAAAGCGTGGTACATTTACACAATGGAATACTACTCAGCTATTTAAAACAAAGACATTATCAAATTTGGAAGCAAACGGATGGAACTAGAAAATATGATCCTGAGTGAAGTAACCCAGACCAAGAAAAACATACATGGCATGTACTCAAGTTTAAGTGTATATTACCCATAAAGTACAGGATAACAATGCTACAGTCCATAGGCCCAAAGAAGATAAGTAAACAGTGAGGGCCCACTCAGAAAGGGATATAAAATAGATATCAGAGGTGGATGGAAGGAGGGAACTTGGTGGAAGAGGGAGTGGGGAGTGGAATGGAGTTGGGGACTCACATGTGGGGGTAGAGAGTGGGGGTAGGTGAGGGCAGGGAGAGAGAATGGAAATTGGTGGGAGAACATCCCTGGGATGGGCAAGAAACCTGGGACAGGGGAGGGTCCTGGCAATCTCTGGACATGACTCCTAGCAGCTAAGGATATGGAGACTAAAGTGGCCATCTCCTGTAGCCATGTGGGACTTCCAGTGGAGGGAGGGGGACACCAACTCACCCACAAAACCTTTGACCCAAAATTTTTCCTGACTACAAGATGTGCAGGGATAAAAGTGGAGCAGTATTGAGGGAATGGTCAACCAATGACTGGCCCAACTTGAGACCCACCCTGTGGGAGACAGCCAATCCTTGACAGTATTAATGATACTGTGATATGCTTGCAGACATGAGCCTAGCATAATTGTCTTCTGAGAGATTTCATTCAGCGGTTTATAAAACCAGATGCAGAGACACACAACCAAACATTAGGCAGTTTGTGGAAACTTGTGGAAGAGTCCAAGTAAGGATTGAGGGAGCCCCAGGTGTGAAGTATATCATAAGAAGACCTATACAGTCAACTAACCTGTACCCATGAGAACTCACAGAGACTAAACCACCAACCAAAGAGCATGAATAGGGGACCTAGGACCCCTACACATTTGTAGCAGATTTGCAGCTTGGTCTTCACATGGTTACCCCTACAACTGGAGTGGGGGCTGTCTATTTGGCATCAGAGAAAAAGGAGATGCAACTACCATAAGCTGGAAAGAATTAGTAATTTCCAGGAAGCTGATCCTTGCCTTAGAGTTTCAGCACAAATCAGAAACTTGTAGAACTGCTGAAAAGTAACTAAATACTTCAGAATAGCTTACTATTATAACTGTGCAAAACAGAAAATAAAATACATATACTTCTATGAAAAGGATAACAAAATTGTACTATGTTAGAGATACAAAGCAACTATATATGATCATTGACAATTTTAAAAGAAAGCAATGTTATTTATTCCATGGTTCAAAATTGTTGTTTCCAGTGGGTCATATGAATAATTACATAATTTTTATTCAAAGTGAATAAGAGGAATATGTATAAATGAAGAGCAAATTGATTATAATTTTCCTGAAATTTTTGTAATTTCTAATCTAGAAATCTATGCTAAATCAAATTTCCATTATATTTTACATAATAGAATTTATATAACAGGCAGGTAAAATTCCTCATGTTTGAGTTGTCATAGCACAGAACAAATTTCAATTCCAAAAGAAATCATTTGAGGTATACAGTAGCTCTCTAAACCTTGAAAAATTTTTCTTTTGTACACCCTTCCAGTGCATACATCCCATCACTGGAGAGAAGGAACCAGGTAGATCTCTGTAAATTCAAAGCTACCCTGTTCTACATAGTAAAACTCTGTGTCAAACAAAACACAACAAAACAAAAATCAATATTTTGTGCCAATATCAAACATGCTACATAGAAAATGATAAGGAAAAGAATTGAAAAAGAGAGTAGAATGTAGGGGTTTTTTTGTTTTGTTTTGTTTTGTTTTCATCTAAACCAATAAAGTATCACACACATACATATGCACAGAAATAAAATTAAAACCTTGGGTTTGTGTATGATAGAAAAAAAGTAATACTTATCTCTTACACATTAGAATTTTCAGTTCCATTGATTTTTCACAGAATATTGTGACTTCATTTTTTGTTAAGGCTGGACAAAATTCCATTGTGCATATGTAACATATTTCAGAATCTTAACTACAATCTTAGAATTTACATCTTCATGGACTACACACATTAGTGATTAAACCGGAATTGCCAATAATGCAGCCATGTCACATTAATAAAACAAATAAAAGCACTTCCATTCGGAGTTATTTAACCAAGAGTAAGTTCAGAGTTGAATTCTCTACTCCCTGTTATTGTCCCATCCTCTGTCTATTTATGAATTTGAATCTGTGCCTGCCTGAGACTTTCTAGTTAATCTGTTAGTTCCTGTCTCTGTTCCTGCCCCTATGCATGTCTCTTTCTGCTTCTGCCATTGTGTGTCTTTCTGTTTGTCTATTTCATGAGTTGTTTCTGTCTGTTGTGTCTGTGTCTGTTTCTAACAAAGGGCTTCATTCTCTATTTATTGAACAGTACAGAAAGCATCACATGAAGAAGGGACAGGATATTTTACAGGAATTTTAACAGAGTTTTACAAGGGCTTAAGTCTCTGGCACCAGCTGATCCCAACTGAAGCAGATCAGAAACATCTTTTATTCATCCAATACTCATAAATGGATGTTTTCAACCTTTATGGAAGAGTTTAGGATCTTGCTTTCAACTTCTGTATTTTCTGCTTTCAGCAAATATTATATACATGCATTATCTGGGTCAGGGGGTGGAGGAATACATAACTTAAGCTTAGAACTACACATTAGCTTAGGTTGAAAAAACTGATCACATAGGAAATCTATGGCAACTAAGGCTGGTTGTTACATTACTCCTTTAAAACTAGGTTAAACAAACAGTTTGAGTATGCAGTAGGATGGCATTCTTAAGTCTTAAGTGATCTCAAGTTGTATTATTAACTTTGGCTGTGATGTCCAGGAAAAGTTCCAGACTCTTAGAATATAAGAGCTATTTTCATTATATTGCATCACCAGACACATAGAAATTAAAACAAGCTGAATAGTCAAAGCAATCCTGAACATAAAGAGTAATGCTAGAAGTATCACAATACCTGATTTCAAATTATACTACACAGCAACAGAAACAAAACTAGCAATGAAAGTATTGGAAGAAAATGGGCATGTGGATTAAGGGAATAGAACAGAGGTTCTAGAAATAAATCCTTGCACTCACAGACATATGATTCTTGACAGTGTTGCTAAAAATGGACACTAGGGGAAAATAGCCTTTTCAACAAATAGCTCTGTTAGAATCAGATGTCCATAAATAGAAGAATGAAACTAGACCACTATTTCTTACAATGTAGAAAAAATTCAAGTCAAAAAGGATAAAATATCTTGATGTGAGACCTGAGATTGAGAATTATTGAAGGAAACTTAGAGAAAATATTTCAAGACATAGCAAAGGCAAGAACTTAAAGAAGATGCTAATGGTTCAGGAAATTATTATTGACAACTGGACAAGTGAGACTGTATTTTAAAAAAATACCTTTTGCATGCTAAATGAGACAATTAACAGAGTGATGTGTCAGTCTACAAATCAGAAGAGCTACCCTAACTTCATTAAACAAAGTATTACTATATAAAATATATAATGAAATCTAAAATAGTAAACACAAAAAGAACAAATAATTGAGCCAGTAAATTGGCAAATGAACAGAGCAGACAATTCTCAAAAGAAGTACAACTGGCTAACAAATAAAACATGAACAATATATTTGGGGACTACAGAAGTTTAAATAAAAGCTACACTGAGATTCCATCATACTCCCGTTGGAATGGCTATCATCTAAAACAGTAACAAATCCTGGCAAGATTGTAGATGTGGGTCATTATTCAATGTCAATGAGAATGTAAATTAGTATAGATATTGTGGGAATGACCATAGAATTTCCTCAAAATCTACACTCAGAACAGCCATTTGATCCAGCTATATCTTTCCTTTGGTGGCTTGGATGAAAATGGCCTCTATAAGTTCATCTATTTGAATACTTGGTCCCCAGTTAGTACAACTGTTTGGGAAGGATTAGGAGGTGTGGCCTTCTTGGGGGAGATATGTGACTAGGGATAGGTGTTGAGGTTCCAAAAACCCAACCATTCTCAATCAGCTCTTTCTTGTTCTTGTAGATCAGATATAAACTCTCAGCTACTGCTCCAGCACTGTGCTGATATGTAGCAGTTTACTCTGACATTGAAATATTCAATCTCCTAAGGATACTCCTTAAGACAGAAAGTAAACAACTTAAAATAGCTTCAGGAAATCCCAGAAACTAAATACACTAAGTCCCTCCCTCCTTCAAAAGTGTAAACAAGAAACACTACCATGAGTCACTCTCAGATAAGACAAGCTCTGAACACAGAAGCTGAGATGAGCCTGGAAAGAAGCTGAAACTAGCCAAGCTTCCTGGAATGAAACAGGCACCATGGAGGATTCCTGCTTACAGCCTTACTCAAACATCATCTTGCATTCTTGTACCACTCAGGGACAGTAGTCTGGGCCCTCCTACATCAATCATTAATCAAGAAAATTCTCCACAAACTTACCTACAGGTCAGTCTCCCATCTCAGTATAAGCATGGCCATTAACATTTCCATTGTTCTGGTCTTGTTTATGTAGCCATTTCTAAGACAGACTTTTGACCACAGACTTCTGGTAAGTATTCTGGCTCTTAGAATCATTCCTTCCATTCTTTCATGATATTCCCTGAACCATAGATGCAGAAGCTGTGATATGAATTTATCTGCTCGGAATGGGCTACCTTCTACCCTTGAATCTATGTATTTTTGTCCAATTGTCATTTTCTTTGATGGTCTCCACCTGCTGTAAAAGGAGATTTCTTTGATGAGAAATGGGGGCTACACATACCTCTGAGGATTAGACCATAGATGAGAGAGGTCATGTTTGTCTTTCTAGGTCTGGATTAACATCAGTATGATTTTGTTTTAGATCCCAAGTCCATTTTTAACTGATTCATTTATTTTCTTGACTCATTGTTTTTTGAAGTGTTTATATATTCTTGGTATTATTCCTTTTTCAGCTGTATACCTGGTAAAATTTCTCTCCCATTCTGGGGATTTCTTTGACTTGAATTATTGTTTCCTTAGCTATAGAGAAGCTTTTCATTCTCATGAGGTTCCCACTGTCAATTGTTGACCTTAATTACTTGGCAGACAAAGTCCAGTTAAGAAAATCCTCTCCTATACCTATGTTGTATAGAAAACTGTCTTTATTTCCTTCTAGAAGTTTTAGTTACTGAAGAAATATGGCAGGGTTATGATGATCTAACCCATGAAATGGCCCAGAATTGAAGTCAGACAGAAATAGACTGAAACTCCTGAAACATTTTCTCTTAGCTCTACCACTCATTTCCATTGTGCCTTTGGCCATGTTCCTGAATCTCTATTATCTTACCTGTAAAGTGGAAAGAAGAGTGTTGCCCGACTCACTAAATTATTGGAAGAATCAAATGAGACACTAAATTTTCATTTCTCTTTGTTTTTAGAAACTACTTCTTTTAGTAACTTCAGTTCCCTATACATGGGATTTAATCTCTGGAAATTCTGTTCTGTTTTACTGTCTCTTTGCATATTCCTTTAAGAGTGCTAAGCCATCATTATTATTAATTGTTTTATTGTTTACAAGTGATTTGTCTGAAAACTGAAAAGCAGAAAAGATCTGCAGAAGTCCTGCACTGAAGTTTAGGTACAGTTATCATGGCAAGGCACTCCAAAATAATTAAAACTATTATTCTTTTCCTTTTGTAAGCCATCCTGTGTATGCACCATAAGCATTAAGTAATGATTCTCAAGTAATTAAATGATGAATTTGGGGCATAAGTTAAATAAACTTAACATTTCTTGATTTTTCTATAGACCTAAGGTTAGAAGTCCCAGATCAGATGAGATAGGCAGAAGAGAGGTATTGATATGGGCATGACTTGTATCAGTAGTAAGAAGTGACAGTGACAGGTAACGATCTGACATTAAAAGAGGAAATTAAAGGGCACACTTTAATTAGAAATAAAAGCCACATGCTTTGGAGAGTAAGCAGCTATCCACATCACTTAGCTGAATTATAGTGTCAGTGAATAATAATTGACATTCTTAATAATGACTGTGACATTTTTTAAAATGTTAATTTCTGTTCAGTGTGTTCTATTTAAAAAAATTCGGGGTGGGATATAAGAGATTCAAGCATGATTTACATTGTAGAGTTATAAACATGTAATTTGCAATGTACTTTAGGGATTATCTAATCTGTCTTCTAGATAAAGAAACTCAGTTCAAGGAAGGGTAAAATCACTTACCCAAGGTCAGGCACCAGAGATGCACAATTAAAATAAAAGCTTTTGTTTGCTGACTAGATAATACTTTTCACTATTGTGCATAACAGACATAAATATATAATTTGAATGTATTAGGACTGGCAAGCTTTGCATGTATCAATTTAATAGGTGTATATTTCAACTATTTATAATTTTTCCTAAGTTATTATGAACGAGTCCTTACTGAGTCTGTGTGTTATTCAAAGAAATACATTTATCTGATAGATATGTCAAATGAACAGAAAAGGAAGGCCTTATCTGGCATCAATTGGAGGGGAGGTCCTTGGTCCTGTGGAGGCTTGTTGCCCCAGTGTAGGGGGATGTTAGAGGGGTGTGACAGGAGTGGGTGGGTGGGTGTGAGAACACCCTCAGGCCTTTGGTTTAATCCCTAGTATTTTGAAGGGAGTGGTACTAACAGAGACAGAGACAGGGAGAATGCTAGGCTAAGATAGAAACTAGGGTAATATTTTACAAACCATGTAATCAAGTATATTCTTTAAAAAGTATTATTTATAAAATCTGAGTACAGCAAATATTAAAATTTGAGCCTTCCTTGAAAAAATAAAAAAATGGAAGGATATGAGACTAAGATAAGTTGCCTAAATACTGCAGAACAGCATTCTCTAATGTGTACTAGACATATTAGCTTCTTTCTAATAGTCCAACTAAAACAATTAAAATTTTCATTTGGATGACCTCCTCTAGGCTACCACTTCCATTGCTTGAAGCTACTGCCTCTACTGCTGTTCACCCTTGTGAACTGTCTGGATATATCTAAATTAACTACTATACCTGCCTTACCACCAGAATGGTCCCACTTTTGAATGGCTCTCACAGATAGACGAACTGTCCTATGCCACTATGATATACACTTGGCCAAAACTCATCAATTATAGCTTAAAAAGCTGTAGTATATGTGGTACCCAGCTAGAACCAAAATCAACATAGCCTACCAACTTAACACACTAAGACAGCCCCATCTGGGGCTTTGTTATTAGAGATTTTTATTATTAATTCAACCTCATCCCTCATTACTGGTCTGTTTATATTCTGTTATGTTTTTGTTATTATTTAATTATGGTGTTATGTGTACTCAGATACTTATTAATTTCTTCTAAGATTTTGTATATGTTTGTAAATAGTTGATCCTAATAGTCTTTAGCGATTCATTGTATTCATTTGATATTAGTTGTAATATCTCTGATTTTACTGACTCATTGGTAACTTATACCAACAAAGTACCTATATAGTTGCAAAAGTTCTCAAAAGAACACTAGCACAAGCCAAGTGTAAGACTCTGGCAAGCCTTAATTTACTGGAGATTTCCACCACCCCCCTTCTGCCCAAGTGAATAATGGGGAGATGGGGATCAATGTAAAAGCAAGAGGAATTTTATTGTTCCAGCATGCTGGGGTCATTCTGCATCCAAAAGGAGAGGTGACCTCAGGCAGCTCCCCACCTTTCCCCACCTTTATATAATTTCCAGGGAGTAGAATAGAGAAGCAGCAACTAAACACATTATGATTGGCAGAATAGTGTGACTTTTAAACTGATTGGTCCTTAGTGGATGAGCTAGAAAGAGCTTTCTTTGTCTGCAGGGTTTGGGGGAGATGGGGGGGGGACAGTCGGCCTCCCTGAGGAATGTGTCTACTTGCTCTGAGCTTCCATTATCTGCACCTCCACCGTGGTCCTCCTGAGGAATATGATTCAGCTTTTCCCTTCTGGAAGGGAGGGTTGCCTACCTGTTCTAAGGACTTTTCCCTTCTGGGAGGGGAGGAGGCCTGGTGGAATTTTCCAAAGGCTCTGAGATGACCTCTTCACAAGTACAACAACACATCAAAAATATTATACACCATGATAAGTGGGATTTATCCTAAGGATTATGTAACATACGCACATCAGTAATGCATTAGAACACATCAAATGACTAAAAGATGCAACTGATGCTGTAAGGCACTCAATACAATTCAACATGTCTTGAGACTAAAATCCCTCAAAAATAGGAAAGAACATATATCCATTAAGGTTACATATAACAAACCTATAACTGAATCATGTTAACTTGTCTGTAACAAAACATATATGTGCACTTTTACCACTACTAATCAATAAAATACCACTAGAATTCTTAGCTGGAGGAAATGGACAAGAGGAAGAAAATAAAAAGTTCTCCCATTTGGGAAACAGGGAGCTTGTTTGTAGTTGACATGATCATATATGTAGACAAACCTATGGATCGCACTGAAACACTTTGAACTGGTAGTCAAGCCCAGGAAAGTTTCAGAATATGAAATAAAAAACAAAAGTACACAGTGCTTTTACAAATCAATGACAAAATGTCTTCAAAAGAAATTGAAAATTAATCCTATTCATGATAGCCACTCAAAAAACAAATGCCTAAAGAACACGTTTACCAAAGAAAGTGAAAAATTATTTGTAATGAAAATTTTAAGACACTGATGAAGTAAATTATAGGATACAAAATGGAAACATATAATCATGCCCATTAATTCTGATTAACTCTTTTAAATTTTACATACCACTCAAGATGAGATATAGAGTCACACAATATATATCGAAATATCAATGACATTTTACCCAGAACTAGACAGAAAAAATGTGAAAGGTCTCGAAGAGCCAAAAAAGAAACATTATAGAAGGGAAATGGAGGCATCATAATTGCTGACATGAAAACATACTACTAAGCTGTAGTAATCACAATAGCATAATACTGGTATAAAACTAAATTCAGACACCAATGTGATACAATACCAAAAAGTAACCTAGAACTCAATCCAGGAATATCAGCTAACTATTTCAGTAAGCATATCAAGAACATCCATTGGACTGTCTTTTCTATGAATGATACTGAAAAAACTAGATATTCATAAACAAAATTCTGAAACTAGGTCCCTGCGTCTTCTCACAGTCAAAAATCAACTGAAAATGGATTAAGAACAAAAATATAATATACAACATTGTGATATTGCTGGATAAAATGTAGAGTAAACAAAGATACTAAGACAGCAAATATTTCTTATACTATGACTCTAGAAGTACTGGTAACTCTAGAGAGATAGAGCTATATTTAACCTAAGGAGTTTCAATCCAGCAAAGCAAAAACTCAACAAGTGAATAGACAACATACAGTATGGGAGAAAATATTAGCCAAATGTTCTTTGGACATGGAACAAGTATCTAGAATATATAAGGAATTTAACAATAAGAAAATAAGCAAATAAAAATAAGCAAATAGTTCTGCTAAATGGCAAATGATATGGAAATTTACATTTTTAAGACAATGTATAGGCATATTGTATTATTATTCATTATCTGCCTTAAAGGGCAAGCTTTGGTTTGTTTTGACCCAGGGTCTTAATTGATAGTGAAGCCTGGTCTAGAACCCACTGTACAACCCAGGATATCCTCAAACTTGCAGCAGTTCACCTGCATCATCCTCCCAGTTGCTGTGACAGGTGTAAACCATGGCAACCTGATTTACAGGAAGCATATTACACAAACCACTACATGGTTCTGCCATTTTTGATGTCAAAACATTTCTTAATTCCCTTAATGTGCCTTTCCACTCACTTGTTTAGGTCATATCTCTCATCTGTACTGCTGTTGCAGATTCCCAAGGCTGCCTGCTCGGTATTGCCCCACTCCAATCCATGCTCTGAGTGGCAGAAAAGGAGCTCTTTTCAAACACGCTTCAGATTGTGTCACCTCCATGGTTAACACGAGTCAGAGGCTTCCCTATAGGAACTCCATCCTTTTAGCAACTCTTCAGAAGCAGATCTAACATAGTTCCAAGTTGAAATTGCCTTTTCTCTCCCTAAAAGCCAGGGGTGGGGGGATATGAGGCCAAAAAGTTATGAGGCCGAAAGAAATGAAAATATGACGATTTTCCTAAAAAGGTATTAAGGATTTCAGTATCTATGCACACACCCAGAACCCATTCTCCACATTGCAGGACTAATGAGTCATAGTGAGTTTAGTTTATCATAACTTCCTCTTACTGCTATGATGATAAAAGCTAGAGAAAGTTAAGACAGTTTTTGCCATAAGCAAATTTGATCCTAAATATTCTGCAATGCTTGTAGCCACTAAAATACTATTTTTAGTTAAGTAAACTGCCCAGTCAACTTAGTTGGAATACTAATTCTGTCATATTTCAGTAACAGGCTGTGTCTCAATTACAGAATTCAATTGATCTTTATGAAGATGAAATAAAATTATGTGGCAAGTGAAGTCCAGTGCTGTTGATAGAAGCTTGATAAAAGACAGTGAACTGGGAAAAGGTCTATCTAATTTTGCGTTTTAATTATATTTGAAAATATCCAGTCAGGAAATTCTGCCCTCTAACTGCCAAATGTGCCCCGAGTCATACAGCTGACAAATAATTGTGACATATGCCATGACAGGGAAACTAACAGCATAAGACAAAGCATTTCATACGCTTTGTGACGTGTATAACCTAATTATTTAAGCAGCTGATTATGCTGCTACTAATTCATATGTGGCTTTCCTTAGTGTCTGGGACATTCTGTTAAGCCCCCAGAGATGAGACCAACAGGCATCAAGTGTCTAATCATCTAGGCGCTGACTTTTGTGAGAGGCAGACAAACTGGTTCAGTGACCACCACCTACCTCTAGCATATTTAAGAGAAATCCCAGGAGGCATCCCAGAAGAAAAAGAGAAGACAGATGACTTCCCAAAGTGAAAAGAAATGAGAGCATCCTGGTAGCTTTGTGTTCTTCCTTGTGTGAATGTTTTCTCTTCCCTCATGCACCCCAAAAGGAAAACCACAAAATCTCCAGAAAGATGGAAGACATTCCCCTCAGAAGAGAAGGGTATTACACTCAGCAACTGAAGCTTACTAGGCATGACATACATAGCCACAAGACGGCCCAGTGAAACCAGAATGGATGCAAGGGGTTCTTGGGAAGACTTGAAAGCAATTCCAGATTTCTGAGGAAGAGCAACCCTAGTATTATATTGTCCTTTGCTGAAGTTAGAGCCACCTCCTGACAGCTGGAAAAGAAATGGTGAGAGTAGGTACCCTGCCAAGAGTGGAGGGAGCAAGAGTGACATATTTCTCTGGAGGCTGACTAGATTCTGTGGCCAACTATGAGTATTTTGAAATTATCTATCCTCCAGAACAGTGAGGGGCCTGAAGAGACATAATGTCAAATGTTCAGGTGGCATCCTGAAATCATTGTGACCTTGTTCATAAATTTGGTCAAATCTAAGGCCTCCATACAGATATTTGAGGTTAGAAAAGCTATGAGTTTAAGATCCTGCAGCTGAGTGTTTGCTGCTGATCGATTGCTAGGACACTCAAGAATTGTTCTTTACTTCCAGTGTATGTACACTTCGGAAGCTAGCCAGAAGCAGGAGAAAAGCTAAGCTCTTAATATAATCTAGTCTCTTTCTCAATTGCTAGTCAGGCTAAGAAGGGGGAAGGGGCTGGGAGATGTTTTAGCCACATGCCTGCCTGAGTTTGGATACTTAGCATCTACATAATAAGACAAATGATAGTGCTGATATGGGTCTGGGGCTGTACAGAGAGTTGCCAGTCTGACTCAAGTTTTGGTTTTTGTAAATTATAGACTTTTTATTTAAAAGACACCAGGCAGGACTGAACCAGGGAGGTTTCTCTAAGTGAAGACCCTGCTATTGTTAGCCCAAAGATTACAAAAGCAAAACCCACAAAGTTACAATTTTGAGCAGCCAAAGTAACTTATCCCATCTGGATACAAGCAAGGCTTAATTTTATAAGAGAGACATCCAGCAGGGACCTCGGCCATCCAAACAAGCATGCAAGCAAGCAAGCAAGCAAGCATTTCCTAAGAAAGCAGAACATAGCAGTTAGCCTGTTTAATCTTCTGATCCATTACCTTGTAGGAATAGCTGAGGCAGTGAATTTTTTTTTTTTGCAACAAGCAGAGTTTTTTCTTTTTTCTTTTTAAAGAAGAGTCCAACTGTACCAGGAACTGGTCCATCTGGGGTTAGCCGAGAGAGTACATTCAAGGTAGGAGCAACTTCCTCACAGATTATATAAACAAAACCAATTTTGTTTTTACAAGCCCAGCACAGTCGATTTATCCCCTAAACATAATGTTCATCACCACAGTGCACACCTGCAATCCAATGCTGGGAAGGGGGTAGGAAGATCCCTGGGGCTTGCTGGCTAGATCCGTCTAACCAAACCAGTGAACTCTAGGGCCAGTGAGAAACCCTGTCTTACAAAATAGGGCTGGAGGAAGACACCCAGGTCTGACTTCTGTTTTTTGCATGGATGTGAATATATGCACATGATCACCACACACACAGACACACACACACACACAATTGTTTTAAATTAAATGTGATGACAGTTTTTAATAGTTTAAATTTTAAAATGGAAGTGTGTATATTGTCTATCTTATTTGAGAAATAAGATAACCTAAAAAGGTAATCAGTGCAAATTCCTAGTTCTGCCTCCCATGTTTCAGTCTCCCACACTTTTCCCTAAGATGTGACTATTTGCATTAGTTTCCTGTAGGAACAAATTACAAAGTGTGGTGGTCTAAGACAATAAGAAGTTTATTTTCTTAAATTTCTAGAGGCCAGAAGTTTGAAGTCAGTCTGACTGAGCACAAAGCAAGGGCTGCCAGGGGCATGCTTGCTGCAGAGACTCGCCTCTTTTTGCTGCTGGCAGTTGCTGGCATTTCTTCACAAACAGCTGCGTGTAACTCCATTATCAGCCTGGATGAATAGGTTACCCTCTCTTCTCTGTGAATAACCACTCTGCATTTCTGAGGATACTTGCGATGGCGCTGAGAATTCCTCTCAAAATACCACATAATATGATCATCTTTACCATGAAAGGTAACAGTTACACATTCCTAAGAATAGGAATAAATGTACCCTTGGGGGCTGTTATTCAGCCTCCCATACTTATGCATATGTATAAATATAAGCAAATAGAAGCCGATAAAAAGCATATAATACTCTTAATTTTCTGATAAAATTCATTCACACTATTCTGTTCTATACCTTAGATTGCTAGTCTAACAATATGTGTGATGCTAAGCATGGTGACTCATGCTTGACAAGATTTGAGTATAAGGCTAGCCTGGGTTATACAAAGTTCCAGGCTACCCTAGGCTACAAAGTAAGACACTATGGCCAATCCAAAACCAAAACCAAAATACAACATCACAATCAATCTCTCTCTCTCTCTCTCTCTCTCTCTCTCTCTCTC